>NW_027419142.1:0-53250 GCF_009905375.1 Apium graveolens
ATTTGAAGTTACAATATAATTTGAAGTACTTTGATTATTTTTTTGTTAATTATAAAGTAGATAATTAAACTATTTGAAATATAATTTAAATATTTAATCTGGATGAAAGTGGATTTAATTAGAATTTGTAGTTTTAAAAAAATTTAAATTAATTGTTTGGAATTGTTTTTAAATTGTTTACTATTTTTATGTAATAAATCAGACAATGGTTTATTTGAACATTTTGTTATGCAACATGTTTTTAAATTTGGTAAGAAACAATTGTTTTAAGAATTTGACCATTGTCTGATATAGGTGGTATACAATATAGGTAAAACACTTGTCTATGAGGTATCATTTAGACAACACCTAATTTACATTGTGCGATTCAAGCTTAAATAACCAATAGAAAAAACACTTGTCTCATTTCCACAACTGTTAAACTATACGTTATCTCAATCATTTTCAGACAATGCATTCTAAAACTCGTTGTGCAAACTTACTCATTTGCACAACATCACTTTAGAAAGGATTGTCTGTCTCCATCAACTAGACAATGGATTTTAAAGCGTTGTATTAATGTTAAGCCTTCCCATTCGCACAACACCTTGATTTTGAAAACACTTGTCTGATTTGTTTTACTAGACAAAATTTTTTAATTGCTTGTAGTAATCAACTTCAGACAACACCAGTTTTTTGGTTGCAGAAAAACCGTTGTATGAAAAATTCGGGCAACACTTTTTGGTCGAGTGTTGTCTGATCGGTGTTGTCTGATTGCATTTTTCTTGTAGTGACTCAAATTTGACATAAATATACCAAAATGAAAAAGATAAAATTATCTACAAGATACAATCATCAATTATATAAAAAACATCAACATCAAAATTCCTATTTTAATCATTAATTAATTCGAATTAAAATAATTAAATAAGAAAATCACCTAGATTTCTGCACTGAAATGGATGATTGATTATGAAAGAACTTTTCGAGAGCTTCGATTCGGTATATGGCACGCTTGATTCCGAGTTCGATAACGCTTTCGAATTTGAGTTTGATTCTGAAGAACGTGACGATTTTACAGAGTTTTCTCTGTATTTTCTATATTTTTACTGATCGATTATGATTATATTAGAAAATAATAAATAGGCTATTTATATTTATGGAATATTAATACGTGTTAGATCATATTGGATAAAAAAATAAGTTACTTTGCCGCTAAAAAACTGCAAAAACGATCCGATTGGACAATGTTTTGGATAACTATCAACCTGTTTTGGATAATTATCAAAACTTTTGGATAACTATTAAAACTTTTGGATAATTATCAAGACCGGGCTTCTTATAAACACTTTATCTGAAGATAATGTTATCGAAATGGTTATAGTATCGAAAATTTTGCGCCGGGACACGCACGGGTCAAACCGTAATCCGAACAAAAAAGTCAAATCACGGAAAATGTCCGAAATTATCAGATTGGGTTAGGAAGGAATTTTTGAAGAGTTTCGGGTTGTAAAAACGCAAAAACGGTTGAAGTTGGACGATTCCGGGCTTTTAAAATAGTTTTGTAATTATTCAGAAAATAATTAATAAATTCATAAATCATTATAAAATCGTATAACAATCCAAAAATTACCAGAAAAATACCATAATTATCTATATTTTAGCTGGACATAATAAAATTAACATGCCTATACTCTACCACATATAAACATCCACACAACAACACCAATCATTAGATAATTCACCAAAATCACATAATAATCAATAATAATCACATAATAATTATTTATTGATAGAAACAGTTACACATTATGTCCCGGATATTACAATAGAGGAGGTAACTCGAAATTATAGGGAATGTTGGGATTGATTTGCCAGTGTTGTCATGCAACCAATGGAGAAGCAATCTGCATAAACTACACGGGTTCAGTCTTGCTCTAGTCTTAAGTGTAATCCATGGAAGAGACCACGACCAATTTATACTTATGGTCCGTGTACAATATTCTCTTAAAAAATTGATTGAAACATCAAAGAAGCAAATATATGTGACTGAATGCATAAATTGTATAACATTATGTTTATAGATTCTTCACTTATTTAACAACCTCCCGTATATTCCTTTCTGTTTTTGCCTATGTTCCTTTCTGCTTTAAATTATGTATGCATTTTATAGCGAGTCTAGATGTGAAATTTAGATATAAAGAAGAATACGAAAGTGATGGATTTCATTTAAGACTTTAATAATTGTAATAATAGTATGTCGCCATTTCATGTATAATTTGAATTATGAACGGGGAATTGGACATGTGTAGTCTGAGGATGTATCTGTTTTATTAAATGAACGTGTTCGAAGTGGATTGGTAGCTTAATCGATTTATGGTTCGAGATGTGATGGACGTTTGTATCCCTTCGGCTCCTCATCAAAAATCAATTTCTTGTCAATATTCAGTTGTATTTACAATAATATTTTAGATCCTAATACGCTTGACCCCTAGGCCACAACAAATGGTTAGAAACAAAAAGGTATGAGGTACAGTTCTAGTGAATTACAAGAGAACCATAATGAATACTTCAATTCTCAGAATTCCCTATTTTCCCTCACATTCGAATCAAACAAACATTAAAATATAGGAATTGTCTAATATAAGGAAAACAAAATCTAAGTAATATGAAAATTTAAGGTAAATACAAAACCAGTTCACTTGCAAACAAAGCGGTAGCAACTACTTACTAAATCTCTTAAATTAAGCTGAGTTGAAAATATGAAAAATTTTCTCGCTGCCTTAAAGAGACTCTTACCTCAAAATTCTTGAATGGTGTCTCTATTTTAGCCCCCTTTACGCACCAAGCACCTTTAGCACATGTTATGGTCACAATCATTTAGGGCAGTACAGTATTGACACTTCCAGGCATCTGTCAATTGGACATGCTTTTCTTTCACTGGAGTAACATCAACTTCAGATAGCCCATTTTCTAATTGTGGCGCCCTCCAAACCCGGGTCAGAAGTTTGGGGTCCACACACACACCTTAATTATAACCTGCTTATAACAATATAAATATTAATATATATACAATGACCCTACTTACCAACCACCACGGACCGCAACAGGTTAAAGTATGCACACAAGCCAAACACACTAATATATTACAAACCGTTCAAATCCCAACTATTTCAAATTCAAACTGAGTATTAAACATTATTACAAACTTTTACAAACTTAAATTACTCCAAAAGAAGCCTACTAGCTCAGCTTTCTCAACATGAACCCCTAGCTCTCGCGCTGGACTGGGGATCCTCTTTACCAACTGGTTCCTTTTTAACTGGAAAGAATATAAACAACATTGCACGAATGAGCTAACTAGCTCAGCAAATCACAATGACAAAACTGAGAATAATGATCATCATGTGAATATGTTATGATATTAAGTGAACAATGGATTATGATTTAGAATTGGATATTATACTTTTAATTTAAAAACCAAGGTTAGGCTGCTGATCAGTCACGCACTAACCCCGAGCAAGGCACACAGCATTGCTCTAACTACTGGATCCAAGGCACACATTGGCCAACTTGACCATTATATGGTCTGACCATGAATCTGGTCCACAATTTTATAAAAACAATCCAATTCTAACATAACAGAATATGCAATAATAAACAATAACCGAAATCATTAACAATAATAAATGTTTAACAATGAAAGGGTTTAAATCCTTGTAAGGATCAACAAGGTACTTTTAAAGCTTGAATGCTGGGTAATGAAAGAATTGGATAACAAAGGAAACAACGTTTCAGGGTTTCAAGGATTTGGTTTTCAAAGCATAAGATATCATGGATTGAGTATATAATAATTCAGTTCAGTGTCTGGTATTTAGTTTGTATGTATTTGTGGAGTAGTATCGTAGATTTGTGGTTCTTGTTTGGGTATACAATAATCAATGGATTAGAATATGGTTCATAGCTCAAGAACAATAACTGAAATCAGGATTTAGGTTTCCGTGCTTCAAAGCACTTGCAATGTCAACAAGACTATCAAGAATTACAATATCTCGAGAAAGTTCAGAACACTTGCCTGATATTAGCTTATATCCTGCACTTGCTTTCAATCTCAATCGTCTTACTCCTCAACTACCTGTTTCCCTTTCCTACGCCTTGCCTCTTCTGCTCACATATCATAAGCATCTATCAATCATCAACTCACAGGATTCTATTCAACACATACTTCTATCTACCCTTCGTTTTACCCAAATCCGATTAACGGATTGAAATCTATGCAATAACCAAGTAAACACGAATATATAGACCGATAGTCAAACAACAGGTCACGTATAACACATAATACATCACATAATCAATGACATATCATCTATAAAGAAGTCTCGGGTCATAAATATGCTTTCGGGTATTTAAAATGATTTTTAAAACATTTTTCGGAATTAAAACGGGTCGTTGGATCAATTTCGGTTAATAAACAGGGTTCGGTTGGCCCATTCTGGCTCCGAAATAATTTTAGAATAATTATCGAGCCTTGGAAATATTTAGAATAATTTTAAAGCTCGAAACTATTTTTCAGAATTTTTAAATCATTTTTAAATAATTAAATCTAATTAAATAACTAATTAAAATCAATTAATAATTAATTAAATCAATTAATCAATTAATTTTCGAATTAATTGACCAATTAATCAATTATAAATTAACTGAAATTAATTAACTAATTAATTCAGATTTATTTGTGAATTAAAAATAATTTTCGGAATTAAAATAATAATTTTCAGAATTTTCAGAAATTAAAAATGAATTTTTTAATAAAAAAATAGGAAATATGATTTTTAAACATTTTATAAACAGGAATCCTATTTTTGAAAACTTTGCAAACTACAGGGACTAAACTTCACCATCTTCAAAAATACAGGGACTAAACTGCAATTTTGCAGTTTCAGTCGCCGGAAAATCGGGGTGGCCGGAGAAGACGATCCCGGCGTCCTCACCCCACCAACACCTCCAGATCAACACTACACACCCAGGAACTTGTTCATGCATTCAAAACATTCTAATCATCCCTGTTCTGGCCGGAAATTGGCCAAGAACATCGCCGGTTTCCGGCGAACATCGCAAATCTTTAAAACACAACTCCCTTCGATTCAAGCATCCTCTGTTAACGAGCTATATATCAATCGATTGCAAATTTTATAAGGAACACAACCCACTATAAATCAACAGTTAATAACCCCTGAATCAAACCCCCAAATTTCAATTGAAAACATTCATACGGGTTATAAACCCTAATTTTGAAATTCGAAAATTAAACCCACTTTTGAGCATGTTATTGAACTCCAAATCAGACGTATGACATATGAAAATCATCAGGAAAACAAGCTCTACAACATGCAATCATCAAATCATACAAACAATCATCCGAACAAAATTCATATTTTTAATAAAATAAATTCGAAAATAAATAAATTTTTAGAAAAATACCTTGATTTCTGCAGTGAAAAAGCTCAGAATCTGATAGAACACCTCAAATCCTTCGTTTTGGTTACTCAAGCTTTAAAAACAGAGATCGGTAACGCCTTCGTTTTGCTGTTTGATTCTTAGAACAGTTTTAAGAAATTAGGGCTTTTCTCTGAAAATTATATAATTAACTATCTGCAAATGATTTTGATACGAAATAAAATACGGTAAAAGGCTATTTATAATTATGGAAAATTTGTATCCCGTTGGATCATTCCGGATATAAAACGTACGTTTATTTGTAAAAACTGATCCAAACGGTATCGGTTTTCGGGATAATTATCCAAATCAGTACAATTTGTACTGCGGTCTTGGTCTCAGCGCCTGGTTACACGTATTACGAAGTGATAATTGGGATAGTTTAATAAAAAGCTCCCGTTTATCGAAAATACGGGTTTTATTGATTTACCGAAACGAATATTGTATCGAAAATGTTGCGCCGGGACCCGCAGGACAAACCGTAAGCCGGATCGAAAAAGTCGAAACATGGAATATGCTCGGAATATTACAATTAGGTTAGGAAGGAGTTCTCGGAAGAATTTCGGGTTCCAAAAACGTAACAACGGTTGACGTGGTTGGTTCCCGTTTTTATAAAATAGATTTTAATTACCCGGAAAAAGATTTTAGAAATTTCATATGATTCTTATAATCCATAAACAACATAAAAAAATTAGGAAGATATGACAATTATCTATATTTTATTTTGGACATATAAAAATTAAAATACTCAATTAATATTATTTTTGAATATTCAAGTACAGATAACACTTAACAATTAACTCACAGAATAGATACTGAACACACATAATAATTATATAATAGCAAAAATAATTACACGATATATCCCGGATATTACATCCTTCCCCCTTAAAAGGATTCTGTCCTCAGAATCTCCTAAGAAAACAAATGAGAGTATTTTTCTCTCATATCATTTTAACTCCCAGGTTGACTCTTCAACCTTTGGGTTTCTCCACAATACTCTTACTAACTTTACCACTTTATTTCTCAATACTTTCTCTCTTGCCTCTAGAATCTCTATCGGACTCTCTACATATGATAAATCTGCCTGAAGCTCTATTGGCTCATATTCTATTACATGCCTGGAGTCTGGATTATATTTCTTGAGCATCGATACATGAAAAACATTATGAATGTGCTCCATGTGCGGAGGTAACGCCAATTCGTAAGCTACTTTGCTAACGCACTTTAGGATCTCAAAAGGTCCGACATATCTTGGGCTTAGCTTCCCTTTCTTTCCAAACCTCGTTAGTCCTTTCCATGGTGATACTTTCAGTAATACCAAGCTTCCTTCTTCAAATTCCATGTCTTTCCTTGATTGGTCTGCATATTTCCTCTACGATTTTGAGCGGCTATTAATCTTTTCTGGATAAGTTCAACAACTTCCTTTGTCTGCTGTACCAGTTCAGGTCCAAGTATCTTGCGTTCTCCTACTTCGTCCCAATATATTGGAGATCTACATTTGCGTCCATAAAGGGCTTCATAGGGTGGCATTCCAATGCTGGCATGATAACTGTTGTTGTGCAAACTCTACCAGAGGTAAATGTTCCCCAACTTCCTTTGAAATCAATCGCACAAACACGTAACATATCCTCGATTGTCTGGATCGTTCTTTCACTTTGGCCATCCGTTTGGGGGTGATAAGTGTACTCATATTCAGTCTTGTTCCCAAACATTCTTGAAAACTCTTCCAGAATCTTGAATTAAACCTTGGATCTCGATCAGATACGATAGACACTGGAACTCCATGACGAACTACAATTTCTTTTAGGTACATATGGACCAACTTGTCGAGCGAAAATCTTTCATTTATAGGCAGAAAATGAGCTGACTTGGTAAGTCTATCCACTATAACCCAAATGGCATCATGATTAGCCCTTGTCCTTGGTAATCCAACTATAAATCCATGGTAATATGTTCCCACTTCCACTCTGGAATCTCCAATGGCTGTAGCAATCCGCTTGGTCTTTGATGCTCTGCTTTAACTCTCTGACAGGTATAACATTTGCTAACCCATTCCGCAATTTCTCCTTCATATCTGGCCACCAATAATTCTTCTTTAAATCTCTGTACATTTTGGTACTCCCTGGATGGATGGAATATCTTGAACTATGTGCTTCTTGTAAAATTTCATTCTTTAACTCCGTCACTGGTGGAATCCAGATTCTAGATGAAAATCTCAAAATGCCTTGATCATCCTTCTGCGTGCATAATTCTTCACCTACCAAACGATTTATATCTTGATCCATTACATCTTTCTGACATTTCTTTATTTTCTCCAACAACTCCGGCTGGAAAGTCATACTGTACACTTTCGCTTCCTCAGGTTCACAAACTCTAATTTCCAATTCCAATTTCTGAAATTCCTTATATATATCTCAGGTACTGATAACTCATTTAACTTTTCCTTCCGACTTAACGTCTGCCACCACGTTCGCCTTACCGGGATGATAATTAATCGAGCAATCATAATCCTTGATCAATTCTAACCATCTCCTTTGCCTCATATTAAGTTCCTTCTGGGTAAATATATATTTCAAACTTTTGTGATCCGTGAAAATCTCACACTTTTCTCCATACAAATAATGTCTCCAAATCTTCAAAGCAAAAACTATAGCTGCTAGCTCCAAGTCATGAGAGGATACTTTTGTTCGTGTGGTTTCAATTGCCTTGACGCATACGCAATCACCTTGTCGTGCTGCATAAGAACACATCCTAATCCTTTGTAGGAAGCATCGCTATAAATTACGAAATTCCCTTGATCGTCTGGAAGACAACACAGGTGTTGTGATTAATCTCCGCTTCAATTCCTGAAAACTTTCTTCGCACTTGTCATTCCATATAAACTTTTCATTCTTTCATATAAGCTTTGTTAATGGTGTGGCAATCCTTGAGAAATTCTGAACGAATCGTCGATAATAACCTGCCAATCCCAAGAAACTTCTTACCTCAGTGGGTGTTCTCGGTCTCTCCCAATTCGTAATTGCTTCGATCTTTGCCGGGTCCACTTTGATCCCTTCGTTACTGACTATGTGTCCTAAGAACTGAACTTCTTGTAGCCAAAACTCACACTTCGACAATTTAGCATATAACTTCTTTTTCCTTAAAATCTCCAAAGTTGTCCTTAAATGTTCCGCATGATCCTCCTCCGTCTTTGAATAGATTAAAATATCGTCTATAAATACTATAACGAACTTGTCCAAATATTCCTTGAAAATTCTGTTCATCAGGTCCATAAACGCTGCTGGGGCGTTGGTCAATCCAAAAAATCACTAAAACTCGTAATGTCCATACCTTGTTCTGAAAGCTGTCTTTGGTATATCTTCTGGTTTATCTTCAGTTGATGATATCCCGATCTTAAATCGATCTTGGAGAAATACTTGGCTTCCTTCAATTGGTCAAACAAATCATCAATTCTGGGTAACGGATACTTATTCTTGATTGTCAACTTGTTGAGCTCCCTATAGTCGATGCACAGTCTCATGCTTCCATCTTTCTTCTTGACAAATAATACCGGTGCACCCCACGGGGATACGCTGGGTCTGATTACTCCTTTCTCTAACAATTCCTGCAATTGCTTTGCTAGCTCTTTCATCTCAACAGGCGCCATTCTGTACGGGGCTTTGGATACTGGTTCTGTTCCAGGTGCTAAGTCGATCGCAAATTCAATTTCTCTATCTGGAGGAAGTCCTGGCAATTCGTCGGGAAATATCTGGAAATTCATTCACTACTGGGATATCTTCATGTTTTGCTGGCTCCTGACTTTTGTCAATCACGTATGCTACGAAATGCTCGCATCCTTGCCGTAGTAACTTCTTGGCTTGAATCATCGTTAAGAACTTCTTTACTTGTTTCTGACCTTTGAACATTACTATTCTTTCATCTGGTTTTCACCATTACTTTCTTATTTCGACAATCTATCTGAGCATCATGCTTAGATAACCAATCCATCCCTAATATCACATCAAATTCTCCTAACTTAAATGGTATCAAATCTACACAAAACTTACTACCAAAAATCTCAACCTCACAATTCTCACAAACTTGATTCACAGCTACACGTTCTTGATTTGCTAACTCCACAGTCATTATTTCATTTAAGCACTCAACTGGACAATTTAATTTACTAACAAAATCTTGTGAAACAAACGATCGAGTTGCTCCCGAATCTATTAACACTTTGGCACATAAAGAGTTCACATTAAGCGTACCTGCCACGACATCCGTATCCTGGATCGCATCCTTCACCGACATGTCAAAAACTCTAGCCCTCGGAGTCTCATTCACTGTTGGGGTAGATCCCATAATTCTCAATGCATTACTGACTGGGGCTGGTGTCTCGCAATCCCTGGCCATATGTCCTGGCTTCCCACATTTAAAGCATGTAAATCCAATGACTGGAACTTTCACTGCTGGATTCCGGATAGGTTGATTTTTATTTGCTGGCTCTCTTGCTGGCTGATTTCGGCACTCCCTCGAGTAATGCCCTTTCTGGTTGCATTTAAAACATACCACATTCAACTTGTTACAAACTCCTCCATGCTTCTTTCCACATACTTGACAATCTGGAAAAGTTAATCTCAACTGATTCGGCGGATTCACATTAGCTGGACGATTGCCCTGGCCTCCGTCTCCTGCATTTTGTCTCCTGAAATTAAAATTTCTCCCTGGTTAAAACTTGCCCTTCTTAAAATTTGGAAACTTCCCTGTTTGTGACTGACCCTCACTTCCCTCAACTTTCCTTTTCTTGCTTTCCTTATCTTTCTGGAACATCTCACTCTCTGTCTCTGCGATCATAGCCTTCTGTACAACCCCGACATATGTATCCAATTCAAAAATAGCTACCTTCCCCCTGATCCATGGCTTCAAGCCTTGCTGGAATCTCTTAGCTTTCTTAAGATCAGTATCAACATACGACGACACATACCTTGACAATTCCTCAAACTTCCCCTCATAATCTGTTACCGATATATTCCCTTGCTTTAACTCTAAAACTTCAGCTCCATTTGATCCTGAACAAATTGAGGAAAATACTTTTCTAAAAACAATTACTTGAACCTTTCCCAACTAATAACATATGTGCCTTCCAGTGTCTTCACCATTTCCCACCAATAGGTGGCCTCATTCTTTAGATAGTAAATTGCAAACTCAACCTTCTGTTCCTCTTTCACTTTCACTAAGGCAAATGCCTTTTCTATTTCTTTTAACCAAACATTTGCTTTAATTGGCTCTAAGGAACCCTTGAATTCTGGTAGGTTTATTGCCTGAAAGTTTTGAAAGTTACCAGGAGATTGGTCTACAACGATTTTTTCTTTAAGATTGTTGCAGTATTATAATTTTACAACAGATGATAAATATCGATAACGGTTGTCTGACTGTTACAAGTGTTTTATTTTAAAAAAACTTGTATAAGGTAGATTAATACAACGTGTTTTGTCGAAAAATACTTGTTTGAATTGAACAATTAACAATGTAAATTTGAAGTACTTGTGATTATTTTTTTGTTAATTATAAGTAGATAATTAAACTATTTTGAAATATAAAATTTAAATATTTAATCTGGATGAAAGTGGATTTAATTAGAATTTGTAGTTTTAAAAAATTTAAAATTAATTGTTTGGAATTGTTTTTTAAATTGTTTAATATTTTTATTGTAATAAATCAGACAATGGTTTATTTGAACATTTTGTTGTGCAACATGTTTTTAAATTTGGTAAGAAAGATAACTGTTTTAAGAATTAGACCATTGTATGTATAGGTGATATACAATATAGGTAAAACACTTGTCTATGAGGTATCATTTAGACAACACCTAATTTGTACATTATGCGATTCAAGCTTAAATAACCAATAAAAAAACACTTGTCTCATTTCCACAACTGTTAAACTAGACGTTATCTCAATCATTTTCAGACAATGCATTCTAAAACTCATTGTGCAAACTTACTCATTTGCACAACATCACTTTAGAAAGGATTGTCTATCTCCATCAACTAGACAATGGATTTTAAAGCGTTGTATTAATGCTAAAGCCTTCCCATTCGCATAACACCTTGATTTCGAAAATACTTGTCTGATTTGTTTTACTAGACAACATTTTTTAATTGCTTGTAGTAATCAACGTCAGACAACACCAGTTTTTTGGTTGCAGAAAAACCGTTGTATGAAAAATTCGGGCAACACATTTTTGGTCGAGTGTTGTCTGATCGGTGTTGTCTGATTGTGTTTTTCTTGTAGTGTTGGGAGGTCCTGCTTGTAACAGCTTCATCTTTTCCTCTTTTGTCAACCTCCTTTTTCAAATCATCTATCCCGACAATCTGTAGAGAAAGTTGAAGTACACATAAAATTCACTTAAAATAAGATTGACAAACTACATGCTATGTTCTCAAAATTTCCAAATAAAAGGAGGCCACAAACATATACAGAAGGCAATTTGTAAACCAGGGCACATAGATTTGTAAAGTAATCCATAATTATGCTTCTTTTTTCGTAAATAGTTCAGCTGTTTTGTAGCTACCTGATTACCTAAAAATAGTTTCAAAAACCCTTAAACACGGCTCTATAAACTGTTTTCTGGAAACTAGCAATGGTTGCTATAATTTCTCGTAACTGTTAGCATAGAAGTCATTAGTTCAGTCACTAACCAAATAGCAGTCTAGTCAGTGATTGAATGCAGTTTGAGTCCAATGTCTAGTTCTTGATAACTTGGTTAATCTATGCATGTATATAAAACAAAATGATTCACGCTTACTTACCTTCATAATGTAATCCACAACTAGACCTGTTCTCTGGTCTCCCAATGTAATTAACTAGAAGAAATAATACAGTGGTGTCACCGTGTCAGAGAAACCGTATATACTTCAAGAAACTACAGTATCTAATTAAGAAACTTTCGACCGCTAATACAAACCTTCACGAAAGTATCAAATCATCATCAAGTTCTATTCCAAGATCCTTTTCTCTTCTCAAAAGTTCCATTAGCATATCTGTATCAAATTCTATATGGTTAGATTCATGATCTAAAATTTACAAAATGAAACTAATCGACAGATAAAAGATAAATATTATTCAAAATCTACACCATTTTCTTTAGGCTTACCTTGCTTGAATCCAAATCTTTGACACCGTCCTGAAAGTTCAAGAGTCTTCCTCACTGTCATTTCAGCAGTGTGCCGATCCCGTTGACTGACATATGTAGAAGTCCTTTGGGCAACAAACTCATTTAGTGAATGCCCATTATAACTGATTTCCCTGGTTATAACGAGTGCTTTAAAAAGAATGCCTCACAATCACATTAAGTATCCATTACAATCCCTAATTTTTCTAGCACTTGTAACCAGAAAACACTAGAATTTCAAAAGAAAAAACATACAGCAGTAACCATATATCAAAAGAAACAGAGTATTGAGGTGGTATTCTAAATCTATTATTCTTTTGCAATCACTCTCGTCGGCCTGTGCATTCATTATCAGCATTCACCTCATACTTAATAATCTGTATATCCAAGTAATATAAAACTAATGGATGAATATCAGTTAACATGAATCCTTCATATGTTGTTTATGTTTCATATTATTACCCTGAAGACAGGTCCAAAACCTCCCTCTCCAAGCTTATTGTTGTGGGAGAACGAATTTGTCGCCTTTTCAGTTAATCAAAGCTAATTAGTGGCAGTTCCAACTCTTCGCTCTCAATCTTGGTTAGGGCAATACTTTCTGAACTGAATTTCAACCTTTCTGCAAAAAAGAATAAGATTAATATAGAAGGTAGTTTAGTTCTTTCTTGGCCAAAAGTCAGTTCATTCTTTGAATGTATTTTCAACTTTTTAAAGTAATTTTAATTAAAATTTGTACCTTCTCTCTTCAGCCTTTTGTTCTTTAATAAGAACACAAATATCACAGCAAGTAGTACAAATAGTACTACAGAGACTACAATTATCCATACTTGCCTGTGTAATCTGGTTCCCCCTGTTTTCTCTATGCAGCCAGATAGTTAAAAGAAAACTTCAAGAAACTTCACTGTTATCAGTAAAAAGTAAAGACCCTTAATATACAGAGCAGGGAGTTACCTAATTCAGATGCTGCCATTCTTATGTAAATATTTGGCCCATCTTCAGAGTATCCTTCGATGTCGATCAAGTCATTAAACCATAAGTAGCATCCACGTCCACCTTTTCTAATGTCTGCCTTCGCATATGCTGTATATGAGCGGTTCTTTAAGCACAACTTCTCGCATTCGTCAAGGTTTATTTTCATGTGATACCAGGCATATCTTGTGTCAGGCAACTTCATACCCGAGTGTTTCATAAATCCTTCCCCAGTCGCACAATCTAATGATTTTCTACGGACACAACCGTTAGACCAATCACATTAAGTATCCATTGCAATCCCTAATTTTTCTAGCACTTGCAACCAGAAAACACTAGCATTTCAAAAGAAAAACATACAACAGTAACCATATATCAAAAGAAACTGAGCTTAATCAACATCTAGCTTACTTTTCTTTGCGGATTTTTTGTTTCGACTCCTTTAGCATTTCATCTAGTTGTTCGGATCCTCTAATTGAAACCAGGCCCTCAGTGTGCTTGAGAATTTTACCTGTACCATCTTGGACAGGGAAAATCTCATTCTCTTTCTCTCCAAGGCCTCAAAAGATGAAACCCATGGAGTAAATTAAGCATAACAAACATAGAACCTAACCTTGCAAATGATAAACAAATACTCATCAGTCATGCCCTGAGCTTGAAAGGTCAAATCAGAACTCCAAAAATATTCCTCAAAATTGTCGCTTTGAACTTGAAAATCAAGGAGATTAGAAATTCCAACCTTCATTTTTTACTTGAGAAGCTCCACCTATTATTGGAAGTGAATCTAATAGTTGAGCTGAATTCATAGGTAATTTTATGAAACAGAAACAAGATTGGGTGATTGAGATGGTTAGGGTTTGAAAACTCAAAAACCTAACCCATCATAATACACACATAATCCATGTGATTTTAAGCAAAACCAGGTAGAGAGAGGAGAGAGAAGAGTCATGGGAAGGGGAGAGAGAACCGGTCAGATCTAAGAAAGGGGAAGGGGAGAGGTAATGGGGGAATGAAAATTAGAAGGGAAGGGGAAATGAAAATTAAAGGGGGGCAAAACCAAAAATTGTGTAAAAAATGAAAATTTAACCAAGACAGATTTTAAGAAATTAATTATTTAATCAAGAAAGATTCTTAATTTTCGGAGTTGCAATTCTATTCGATTTTCATTATAAATCAAACAAGATAAATTTAAAATTTTTTGAATAATTTTTTATATGATTACAATCGATATATCTCAATACAGTTGGATCTTCGAAAATATCATTTAAAAAAATTACGATCTTCGAAAATATCATTTAAAAAAATTACCATGTTGATAGGAAAATATCTCAATAATTTTTTCATATAACTAAAATTGATATATCTAAAACATCCGTACGGTTGGATCTTCAAAAAAATCATTTTAAAAATTAATCTTGTAAATCGGGAATGAGTCTCGTTGTTGGGAGGGGTACTTTTACCGGATTTTTCTAATCCTACATGCAAAATGAATTTCAATTTTTTTAATATTTTTTTCATATGACAAAAATTGATATATCCTAACATCCGTACGGTTGGATCGTCGAAAAAATCATTTGAAAAATTAATCTTGTAAATCGGGAACGAGTCTCGTTGTCGGGAGGGGTACTTTTACCGGATTTTTCTAATCCTGACATGCAAAATGAATTTCAAAATTTTTTAATTTTTTCTTATGACTAAAATTGATATATCTTAACATCCGTACGGTTAAATCGTCGAAAAATCATTTTAAAAAATTAATCCTGTAAATCGGGAACGAGTCTCATTGTCGGAAGGGGTACTTTTACCAGATTTTTCTAATCCTGACATGCAAAATGAATTTCAAATTTTTTAATAATTTTTTCTTATGACTAAAATCGATATATTTTAACATCTGTATGGTTGGATCATCGAAAAATCATTTTAAAAAATTAATCCTGTAAATCGGGAACGAGTCTCGTTGTCGGGAGGTGTACTTTTACCTGATTTTTCTAATCCTGACATGCAAAATGAATTTCAAATTTTTTAATAATTTTTTCTTATGACTAAAATTGATATATCTTAACATCCGTACGGTTGGATCATCGAAAAATAATTTAAAAAATTAATCCTGTAAATCGGGAACGAGTCTCGTTGTCGGGAGGGGTACTTTTACCAGATTTTTCTAATCCTGACATGCAAAATTAATTTCAAATTTTTTAATAATTTTTTCTTATGACTAAAATTGGTATATCTTAACATCCGTATGGTTGGATCATCGAAAAATCATTTTAAAAAATTAATCCTGTAAATCGGGAACGAGTCTCGTTGTCGGGAGGTGTACTTTTACCTGATTTTTCTAATCCTGACATGCAAAATGAATTTCAAATTTTTTAATAATTTTTTCTTATGACTAAAATTGATATATCTTAACATCCGTACGGTTGGATCATCGAAAAATAATTTTAAAAATTAATCCTGTAAATCGGGAACGAGTCTCGTTGTCGGGAGGGGTACTTTTACTAGATTTTTCTAATCCTGACATGCAAAATGAATTTCAAATTTTTTATTAATTTTTTCTTATGACTAAAATCGATATATCTTAACATCCGTATGGTTGGATTTTCAACAAATCATTTTAAAAAATTAATCCTGTAAATCGATATATCGTGAAGGAACCTTGTTTGAGAAAGTACGCCTTCTACTAGATTTTTGTTATAATTTCATGCAAGATATATTTAAAAAATTTAAATTATTTTTTTACATGAATAAAATCATATATATCAATATCCGTACAACAATTTAATATGTATGAAACTATTTTTTGTTATATGTTATTATGAGTAATATTCGTAAGTTAACGCCATTAACGTCTGTATGAAATCTACAAAACCAACAAATAGATATTACGAGTTATATTTTTAACTTAATCTACATGTTATCCTAATCAATGTGATAATCTAGTTGACGCTATTAATATTCGTGTAACGTCTAATCCAAATAGGTAAAAGAATTCAAAAATCTATGAAAAAGATGATTTCAAATCTTAATAAACACAAATTAATTTGGTGTAAGTTATCGGTTACTCGTATAAATTAATAAACGGTGGCATATAATTATTCCGAAATTTTCTTAAAAACTAGTAAAAGTATAGACAACGATTTTTTCTAAAATCATGTTGTGGTAAGTTACTTTACATAAGTGTTTTTTAGGAAATACCGTTGTTGGAATTCTACAACGGTTTTTTCTTTAAGATTGTTGTAGTATTATAAATTTTACAACAGATTATAAATATCGATAACGGTTGTCTGAATGTTACAAGTGTTTTATTTTAAAAATACTTGTATAAGGTAGATTAATACAACGTGCTTTTTCGAAAACACTTGTTTGAATTGAACAATTAACAATGTAAATTTGAAGTGTAATTATTAGGTATATTTGTAGGTTAGCATACATATGATACGCCGAATAATATTATAACGAGTTATATCTGAAAAGTAGCACTATTAAAATTCGTATATAATGTCAACTAAATCCGGATATCGTTACTATGACTTATATCTGTATGTTAGTATATAGATTATGTGTTGCTTTATGTGTTGAGTAATATTCGTTAGTTAACGCCATTAACGTCTGTATGAAGTCTACAAAAACAACAAATAGATATTACGAGTTATATTTTTAACTTAATCTACATGTTATGTCCTCATCGATGATAATCTAGTTGACGCTATTAATATTCGTGTAACGTCTAATCCGAATAGGTAAAAGAATTCAAAAATATATAAAAAGATGATTTCAAATCTGAATAAACAAAAATTAATTTGGTGTAAGTTATTGGTTACTCGTATAAATTAATAAACGGTGGCATATAATTATTCCGAAAAAAATTAAAAACTAGTAAAAGTATAGACAACGGTTTTTTCTAAAATCATGTTGTGGTAAGTTACTTTATATAAGTGTTTTTTCGGAAATACCGTTGTTGGAATTCTACAACGGTTTTTTCTTTAAGATTGTTGTAGTATTATAAATTTTACAACAGATTGTAAATATCGATAACGGTTGTCTGAATGTTACAAGTGTTTTTTTTAAAAATACTTGTATAAGGTAGATTTATACAACGTGCTTTTTCGAAACACTTGTGTGAATTGAACAATTAACAATGTAAATTTGAAGTGTAATTATTAGGTATATTTGTAGGTTAGCACACATATGATACGCCGAATAATATTATAACGAGTTATATCTGAAAAGTAGCATAATTAACATTCGTAGATAATGTCAACTAAATCCTAATATCGTTATTATGACTTATATCTGTAAGTTAGTATATAGATTGTGCTGCTTTATGTTATTATGAGTAATATTCGTAAGTTAACGCTATTAACGTCCGTACGAAGTCCACAAAACCAACAAATAGATATTATGAGTTACATTTTTAACTTAATCTACACGTTATGTCCTCATCAATGTGATTATCTGTTGACGCTATTAATATTCGTCTAACGTCTAATACTAATAGGTAAAAGAATTCAAAATTCTATGAAAAAGTGATTTCAAATCTTAATAAACACAAATTAATTTGGTGTAAGTTATTGATTACTCGTATAAATTAATAAACGGTGGCATATAATTATTCCGAAAAAAAAATAAAACTAGTAAAAGTATACAACGGTTTTTCCTAAAATCTTGTTGTGGTAAGTTACTTTACATAAGCGTTTTTTAGGAAATACCGTTATTGGAATTGTACAACGATTTTTTCTTTAAGATTGTTGCAGTATTATAAATTTTACAACAGATTATAAATATCGATAACGGTTGTCTGACTGTTACAAGTGTTTTATTTTAAAAAAACTTGTATAAGTTAGATTAATACAACGTGTTTTGTCGAAAAACACTTGTTTGAATTGAACAATTAACAATATAAATTTGAAGTACTTGTGATTATTTTTTTGTTAATTATAAAGTAGATAATTAAACTATTTTGAAATATAAAATTTAAATATTTCTGGATGAAAGTGGATTTAATTAGAATTTGTAGTTTTAAAAAAATTTAAAATTAATTGTTTGGAATTGTTTTTTAAATTGTTTACTATTTTTAGTGTAATAAATCAGACAATGGTTTATTTGAACATTTTGTTATGCAACATGTTTTTAAATTTGGTAAGAAAGACAATTGTTTTAAGAATTTGACCATTGTCTGATATAGGTGGTATACAATATAGGTAAAACACTTGTCTATGAGGTATCATTTAGACAACACCTAATTTGTACATTGTGCGATTCAAGCTTAAATAACCAATAGAAAAAACACTTGTCTCATTTCCACAACTGTTAAACTATACGTTATCTCAATCATTTTCAGACAATGCATTCTAAAACTCGTTGTTGCAAACTTACTCATTTGCACAACAATCAATTTAGAAAGGATTGTCTGTCTCCTCACCTAGACAATGATTTTTAAGCGTTGTATTAATGTTAAAGCCTTCCCTTCGCACAACACCTGATTTTGAAACCACTTGTCTGATTTTGTTTTACTAGACAAAATTTTTTAATTGCTTGTAGTAATCAACTTCAGATAACACCAGTTTTTGGTTGCAGAAATAACCGTTGTATGAAAAATTCGGGCAACACTTTTTGGGTCGAGTGTTGTCTGATCAGGTGTTGTCTGATTGCATTTTCTTGTAGTGACTCCAAATTTGACATATAATATACCAAAATGAAAAAGATAAAATTATCTACAAGATACAATCATCAATTATATAAAAAAACATCAACATCAAAAATTCCTATTTTAAATCATTAATTAATTCGAATTAAAATAATTAAATAAGAAAATCACCTAGATTTCTGCACTGAAATGGATGATTGATTATGAAAGAACTTTTCGAGAGCTTCGATTCGGTATATGGCACGCTTGATTCCGAGTTCGATAACGCTTTCGAATTTGAGTTTGATTCTGAAGAACGTGACGATTTTACAGAGTTTTCTCTGTATTTTCTATATTTTTACTGATCGATTATGATTATATGAATAAAATGAAATATAAATAGGCTATTTATATTTATGGAATATTAATACGTGTTAGATCATATTGGATAAAAAAATAAGTTACTTTGGCCGCTAAAAAACTGCAAAAACGATCCGATTGGACAATGTTTTGGAATAACTATCAACCTGTTTTGGATAATTATCAAAACTTTTGGATAACTATTAAAACTTTTGGATAATTATCAAGACCGGGCTTCTTATAAAACACTTTATCTGAAGATAATGTTATCGAAATGGTTATAGTATCGAAAATTTTGCGCCGGGACACGCACGGGTCAAACCGTAATCCGAACAAAAAAGTCAAATCACGGAAAATGTCCGAAATTATCAGATTGGGTTAGGAAGGAATTTTTTGAAGAGTTTCGGGTTGTAAAAACGCCAAAATGGTTGAAGTTGGACGATTCCGGGCTTATAAAATAGTTTTGTAATTATTCAGAAATAATTAATAAATTCATAAATCCTTATAAAATCGTATAACAATCCAAAAATTACCAGAAAAATACCATAATTATCTATATTTTATGCTGGACATAATAAAATTAAGATGCCTATACTCTACCACATATAAACATTCACACAACAACACCAATCATTAGATAATTCACCAAAAATCACATAATAATCATATAATAATCACATAATAATTATTTATTGATAGAAACAGTTACACATTATGTCCCGGATATTACAATAGAGGAGGGTAACTCGAAATTATAGGGAATGTTGGGATTGATTTGCCAGTGTTGTCATGCAACCAATGGAGAAGCAATCTGCATAAACTACACGGGTTCAGTCTTGCTCTAGTCTTAAGTGTAATCCATGGAAGAGACCACGACCAATTTATACTTATGGTCCGTGTACAATATTCTCTTAAAAAATTGATTGAAACATCAAAGAAGCAAATATATGTGACTGAATGCATAAATTGTATAACATTATGTTTATAGATTCTTCACTTTATTTAACACCTCCCGTATATTCCTTTCTGTTTTTGCCTATGTTCCTTTCTGCTTTAAATTATGTCTGCATTTTATAGCGAGTCTAGATGTGAAATTTAGATATAAAGAAGAATACGAAAATGATGGATTTCATTTAAGACTTTAATAATATGTATAATAGTATGTCGCCATTTCATGTATAATAATTTGAATTATGAACGGGGAATTGGACATGTGTAGTCTGAGGATGTATCTGTTTGTATTAAATGAACGTGTTCGAAGTGGATTGGTAGCTAATCGATTTATAGTTCGAGATGTGATGGACGTTGTATCCCTTCGGCTCCTCATCAAAAATCAATTTCTTAATGTCAATATTCAGTTTATAATTTACAATAATATTTTAGATCCTAATACGCTTGACCCCTAGGCCACAACAAATGGTTAGAAACAAAAGGTATGAGGTAAGTACAGTTCTAGTGAATTATAAGAGAACCATAATGAATACTTCAATTCTCAGAATTCCCAATTTTCCCTCACATTCGAATCAAACAAACATTAAAATATAGGAATTGTCTAATATAAGGAAAACAAAATCTAAGTAATATGAAAATTTAAGGTAAATACAAAACCAGTTCACTTGCAAACAAAGCGGTAGCAACTACTTACTAAATCTCTTAAATTAAGCTGAGTTGAAAATATGAAAAATTTTATCTCGCTGCCTTAAAGAGACTCTTACCTCAAAATTCTTGAATGGTGTCTCTATTTTAGCCCCCTTTACGCACCAAGCACCTTTAGCACATGTTATGGTCACAAGCATTTAGGGCAGTACAGTATTGACACTTCCAGGCATCTGTCAATTGGACATGCTTTTCTTTCACTGGAGTAACATCAACTTCAGATAACCCATTTTCTAATTGTGGCGCCCTCCAAACCCGGGTCAGAAGTTGGGGTCCACATACACACCTTAATTATAACCTGCTTATAACAATAATAAATAGAATATAATATATACAATGACCCTACTTACCAACCACCACGGACCGCAACAGGTTAAAGTATGCACACAAGCCAAACACACTAATATATATTACAAACCGTTCAAATCCAACCTATTTCAAATTCAAACTGAGTATTAAACATTATTACAAACTTTTACAAACTTAAATTACTCCAAAAGAAGCCTACTAGCTCAGCTTTCTCAACATGAACCCCTAGCTCTCGCGCTGGACTGGGGATCCTCTTTACCAACTGGTTCCTTTTTAACTGGAAAGAATATAAACAACATTGCACGAATGAGCTAACTAGCTCAGCAAATCACAATGACAAAACTGAGAGTAATGATCATCATGTGAATATGTTTATGATATTAAGTGAACAATGGATTATGATTTAGAATTGGATATTATACTTTTAATTTAAAAACCAAGGTTAGGCTGCTGATCAGTCACGCACTAACCCCGAGCAAGGCACACAGCATTGCTCTAACTACTGGATCCAAGGCACACATTAGCCAAACTTGACCATTATATGGTCTGACCATGAATCTGGTCCATAATTTTATAAAAACAATCCAATTCTAACATAATACAGAATATGCAATAATAAACAATAACCGAAATCATTAACAATAATAAATGTTTAACAATGAAGGGTTTAAATCCTTGTAAGGATCAACAAGGTACTTTTAAAGCTTGAATGCTGGGTAATGAAAGAATTGGATAACAAAGGAAACAACGTTTCAGGGTTTCAAGGATTTGGTTTTTCAAAGCATAAGATATCATGGATTGAGTATATAATAATTCAGTTCTGTGTCTGGTATTTAGTTTGTATGTATTTGTGGAGTAGTATCGTAGATTTGTGGTTCTTGTTTGGGTATACAATAATCAATGGATTAGAAAGAATATGGTTCATAGCTCAAGAACAATAACTGAAATCAGGATTTAGGTTTTCGTGCTTCAAAGTACTTGCAATGTCAACAAGACTGTCAAGAATTACAATATCTCGAGAAAGTTCAGAACACTTGCCTGATAATAGCTTATTATCCTGCACTTGCTTTCAATCTCAATCGTCTTACTCCTCAACTACCTGTTTCCCTTTCCTACGCCTTGCCTCTTCTGCTCACATATCATAAGAATCTATCAATCATCAACTCACAGGATTCTATTCAACACATACTTCTATCTACCCTTTGTTTTACCCAAATCCGATTAACGGATTGAAATCTATGCAATAACCAAGTAAACACGGAATATATAGACCGATAGTCAAACAACAGGTCACGTATAACACATAATACATCACATAATCAATGTCATATCATCTATAAAGAAGTCTCGGGTCATAAATATGCTTTCGGATATTTAAAATGATTTTTAAAACATTTTTCGGAATTAAACCGGGTCGTTGGATCAATTTCGAGTTAATAAACAGGGTTCGGTTGGCCCATTCTGGCTCCGAAATAATTTTAGAATAATTATCGAGCAATGGAAATAATTTAGAATAATATTTTAAAGCTCGAAACTATTTTTCAGAATTTTTAAATCATTTTTAAATAATTAAATCTAATTAAATAACTAATTAAAATCAATTAATAATTAATTAAATCAATTATCAATTAATTTCGAATTAATTGACCAATTAATAAATTATAAATTAACTGAAATAATTAACTAATTAATTCAGATTATTTGTGAATTAAAAATAATTTTCGGAATTAAAATAATAATTTTCAGAATTTTCAAAAATTAAAAATGAATTTTTTTTAATAAAAATAAATAGGAAATATGATTTTTAAACATTTATAAACAGGAATCCTATTTTTGAAAACTTTGCAAACTACAGGGACTAAACTTCACCATCTTCAAAAATACAGGGACTAAACTGCAATTTTGCAGTTTCAGTCGCCGGAAAATCGGGGGTGGCCGGAGAAGACGATCCCGGCGTCCTCACCCCACCAACACCTCCAGATCAACACTACACAACACCAGGAACTTGTTCATTGCATTCAAAATATTCTAATCATCCTGTTCTGGCCGGAAAATTGGCCAAGAACATCGTCGGTTTCCGGCGAACATCGCAAATCTTTAAAACACAACTCCCTTCGATTCAAGTATCCTCTGTTAACGAGTTATATATCAATCGATTGCAAATTTTATAAGGAACACAACCCACTATAAATCAACAGTTAATAACCCCTGAATCAAGAACCCCCAAATTTCAATTGAAAACATTCATACGGGTTATAAACCCTAATTTTGAAATTCGAAAATTAAACCCACTTTTGAGCATGTTATTGAACTCCAAATCAGACGTATGACATATGAAAATCATCAGGAAAACAAGCTCTACAACATGCAATCATCAAATCATACAAACAATCATCCGAACAAAATTTCATATTTTTAATAAAATAAATTCGAAAATAAATAAATTTTTAGAAAAATATCCTTGATTTCTGCAGTGAAACAAAGCTCAGAATCTGATAGAACACTTCAAATCCTTCGTTTTGGTTACTCAAGCTTTAAAAACAGAGATCGGTAATGCCTTCGTTTTGCTGTTTGATTCTTAGAACAGTTTTAAGAAATTAGGGCTTTTCTCTGAAAATTATATAATTAACTATCTGCAAATGATTTTGATACGAAATAAAATACGGTAAAAGGCTATTTATAATTCTGGAAAATTTGTATCCCGTTGGATCATTCCGGATATAAACGGTACGTTTATTTGTAAAAACTGATCCAAACGGTATCAGTTTTCGGGATAATTATCCAAATCAGTATAATTTGTACTGCGGTCTTGGTCTCAGCGCCTGGTTACACGTATTACGAAGTGATAATTGGGATAGTTTAATAAAAAGCTCCCGTTTATCGAAAATACGGGTTTTATTGATTTACCGAAACGAATATTGTATCGAAAATGTTGCGCCGGGACCCGCACAGGACAAACCGTAAGCCGGATCGAAAAAGTCGAAACATGGAATATGCTCGGAATATTACAATTAGGTTAGGAAGGAGTTCTCGGAAGAATTTCGGGTTCCACAAACGTAACAACGGTTGATGTTGGTTGGTTTCCGTTTTTATAAAATAGATTTTAATTACCCGGAAAAAGATTTTAGAAATTTCATATGATTCTTATAAATCCATAAACGAACATAAAAATAATTAGGAAGATATGACAATTATCTATATTTTATTTTGGACATATAAAAATTAAAATACTCAATTAATATTATTTTTGAATATTCAAATACAGATAACACTTAACAATTAACTCACAGAATAGATACTGAACACACATAATAATTATATAATAGCAAAAATAATTACACGATATATCCCGGATATTACATCCTTCCCCCCTTAAAAGGATTATGTCCTCAAATCTCCTAAGAAAACAAATGAGAGTATTTTTCTCTCATATCATTTTCTAACTCCCAGGTTGACTCTTCAACCTTTGGGTTTCTCCACAATACTCTTACTAACTTTACCACTTTATTTCTCAATACTTCTCTCTTGCCTCTAGAATCTCTATCGGACTCTCTACATATGATAAATCTGCCTGAAGCTCTATTGGCTCATATTCTATTACATGCCTGGAGTCTGGATTATATTTCTTGAGCATCGATACATGAAAAACATTATGAATGTGCTCCATGTGCGGAGGTAACGCCAATTCGTAAGCTACTTTGCTAACGCACTTTAGGATCTCAAAAGGTCCGACATATCTTGGGCTTAGCTTCCCTTTCTTTCCAAACCTCGTTAGTCCTTTCCATGGTGATACTTTCAGTAATACCAAGCTTCCTTCTTCAAATTCCATGTCTTTCCTTGATTGGTCTGCATATTTCCTCTGACGATTTTGAGCGGCTATTAATCTTTTCTGGATAAGTTCAACAACTTCCTTTGTCTGCTGTACCAGTTCAGGTCCAAGTATCTTGCATTCTCCTACTTCGTCCCAATATATTGGAGATCTACATTTGCGTCCATAAAGGGCTTCATAGGGTGGCATTCCAATGCTGGCATGATAACTGTTATTGTAAGCAAACTCTACCAGAGGTAAATATTCATCCCAACTTCCTTTGAAATCAATTGCACAAACACGTAACATATCCTCGATTGTCTGGATCGTTCTTTCACTTTGGCCATCCGTTTGGGGGTGATAAGCTGTACTCATATTCAGTCTTGTTCCCAAACATTCTTGAAAACTCTTCCAGAATCTTGAATTAAACCTTGGATCTCGATCAGATACGATAGACACTGGAACTCCATGATGAACTATAATTTCTTTTAGGTACATATGGACCAACTTGTCGAGCGAAAATCTTTCATTTATAGGCAGAAAATGAGCTGACTTGGTAAGTCTATCCACTATAACCCAAATGGCATCATGATTAGCCCTTGTCCTTGGTAATCCAACTATAAAATCCATGGTAATATGTTCCCACTTCCACTCTGGAATCTCCAATGGCTGTAGCAATCCGCTTGGTCTTTGATGCTCTGCTTTAAACTCTCTGACAGGTATAACATTTGCTAACCCATTCCGCAATTTCTCTCTTCATATCTGGCCACCAATAATTCTTCTTTAAATCTCTGTACATTTTGGTACTCCCTGGATGGATGGAATATCTTGAACTATGTGCTTCTTGTAAAATTTCATTCTTTAACTCCGTCACTGGTGGAATCCAGATTCTAGATGAAAATCTCAAAATGCCTTGATCATCCTTCTGCGTGCATAATTCTTCACCTACCAAACGATTTATATCTTGATCCATTACAACTTTCTGACATTTCTTTATTTTCTCCAACAACTCCGGCTGGAAAGTCATACTGTACACTTTCGCTTCCTCAGGTTCACAAACTCTAATTTCCAATTCCCATTTCTGAAATTCCTTATATATATCCTCAGGTACTGATAACTCATTTAACTTTTCCTTCCGACTTAACGCGTCTGCCACCACGTTCGCCTTACCGGGATGATAATTAATCGAGCAATCATAATCCTTGATTAATTCTAACCATCTCCTTTGCCTCATATTAAATTCCTTCTGGGTAAATATATATTTCAAACTTTTATGATCCGTGAAAATCTCACACTTTTCTCCATACAAATAATGTCTCCAAATCTTCAAAGCAAAAACTATAGCTGCTAGCTCCAAGTCATGAGTAGGATACTTTTGTTCGTGTGGTTTCAATTGCCTTGACGCATATGCAATCACCTTGTCGTGCTGCATAAGAACACATCCTAATACTTTGTAGGAAGCATCGCTATAAATTACGAAATTCCCTTGATCATCTGGAACTAACAACACAGGTGTTGTGATTAATCTCCGCTTCAATTCTTGAAAACTTTCTTCGCACTTGTCATTCCATATAAACTTTTCATTCTTTCATATAAGCTTTATTAATGGTGTGGCAATCCTTGAGAAATTATGAACGAATCGTCGATAATAACATGCCAATCCCAAGAAACTTCTTACCTCAGTGGGTGTTCTCGGTCTCTCCCAATTCGTAATTGCTTCGATCTTTGCCGGGTCCACTTTGATCCCTTCGTTACTGACTATGTGTCCTAAAAACTGAACTTCTTGTAGCCAAAACTCACACTTCGACAATTTAGCATATAACTTCTTTTTCCTTAAAATCTCCAAAGTTGTCCTTAAATGTTCCGCATGATCCTCCTCCGTCTTTGAATAGATTAAAATATTGTCTATAAATACTATAAGGAACTTGTCCAAATATTCCTCGAAAATTCTGTTCATCAGGTCCATAAACGCTGCTGGGGCGTTGGTCAATCCAAAAAACATCACTAAAAACTCGTAATGTCCATACCTTGTTCTGAAAGCTGTCTTTGGTATATCTTCTGGTTTAATCTTCAGTTGATGATATCCCGATCTTAAATCGATCTTGGAGAAATACTTGGCTTCCTTCAATTGGTCAAACAAATCATCAATTCTGGGTAACGGATACTTATTCTTGATTGTCAACTTATTGAGCTCCCTATAGTCGATGCACAGTCTCATGCTTCCATCTTTCCTCTTGACAAATAATACCGGTGCACCCCACGGGGATACGCTGGGTCTGATTACTCCTTTCTCTAACAATTCCTGCAATTGCTTTGCTAGCTCTTTCATCTCAACAGGCGCCATTCTGTACGGGACTTTGGATACTGGTTCTGTTCCAGGTGCTAAGTCGATCGCAAATTCAATTTCTCTATCTGGAGGAAGTCCTGGCAATTTGTCGGGAAATATGTCTGGAAATTCATTCACTACTGGGATATCTTCATGTTTTGCTGGCTCCTGACTTTTGTCAATCACGTATGCTACGAAATGCTCGCATCCTTGCCATAGTAACTTCTTGGCTTGAATCATCGTTAAGAACTTCTTTACTTGTTTCTGATCTTTGAACATTACTATTCTTTCATCTGGTGTTTTCACCATTACTTTCTTATTTCGACAATCTATCTGAGCATCATGCTTAGATAACCAATCCATCCCTAATATCACATCAAATTCTCCTAACTTAAATGGTATCAAATCTACACAAAACTTAATACCAAAAATCTCAACCTCACAATTCTCACAAACTTGATTCACAGCTACACGTTCTTGATTTGCTAACTCCACAGTCATTATTTCATTTAAGCACTCAACTGGACAATTTAATTTACTAACAAAATCTTGTGAAACAAACGATCGAGTTGCTCCTGAATCTATTAACACTTTGGCACATAAAGAGTTCACATTAAGCGTACCTGCCACGACATCTGTATCCTGGATCGCATCCTTCACCGACATGTCAAAAACTCTAGCCCTCGGAGTCTCATTCACTGTTGGGGTAGATCCCATAATTCTCAATGCATTACTGACTGGGGATGGTGTCTCGCAATCCCTGGCCATATGTCCTGGCTTCCCACATTTAAAGCATGTAAATCCAATGACTGGAACTTTCACTGCTGGATTCCGGATAGGTTGATCTTTATTTGCTGGCTCTCTTGCTGGCTGATTTCGGCACTCCCTCGAGTAATGCCCTTTCTGGTTGCATTTAAAACATACCACATTCAACTTGTTACAAACTCCTCCATGCTTCTTTCCACATACTTGACAATCTGGAAAAGTTAATCTCAACTAATTCGGCGGATTCACATTAGCTGGACGATTGCCCTGGCCTCCGTCTCCTGCATTTTGTCTCCTGAAATTAAAATTTCTCCCTGGCTGAAACTTGCCCTTCTTAAAATTTGGAAACTTCCCTGTTTGTGACTGACCCTCACTTCCCTCAACTTTCCTTTTCTTGCTTTCCTTATCTTTCTGGAACATCTCACTCTCTGTCTCTGCGATCATAGCCTTCTGTACAACCCCGACATATGTATCCAATTCAAAATAGCTACCTTCCCCCTGATCCATGGCTTCAAGCCTTGCTGGAATCTCTTAGCTTTCTTTCGATCAGTATCAACATATGACGACACATACCTTGACAATTCCTCAAACTTCCCCTCATAATCTGTTACCGATATATTCCCTTGCTTTAACTCTAAAAACTTCAGCTCCATTTGATCCTGAACAAACTGAGGAAAATACTTTTCTAAAAACAATTACTTGAACCTTTCCCAACTAATAACATATGTGCCTACCAGTGTCTTCACCATTTCCCACCAATAGGTGGCCTCATTCTTCAGATTGTAAATTGCAAACTCAACCTTCTGTTCCTCTTTCACTTTCACTAAGGCAAATGCCTTTTCTATTTCTTTTAACCAAACATTTGCTTCAATTGGCTCTAAGGAACCCTTGAATTCTGGTGGGTTTATTGCCTGAAAAGTTTTGAAAATTACCAGGAGATTGGTCTGTCTTTGTTGTTGTTGTGCCAGGTGAACTATTTGTTGGGCCAAGATTTGAAGAATCTGGGCTATTGCTGGGTCCATGGGTCCTGGGTTCACATTTTGGTTTATATCATTTTGGTTGTTATTGTTGTTGTTGTTGGTTTCTTCATTCTGGGTGTTGGTGCGGGTATTTCTTCTGGGAGGCATTTTATGTAAACAATCAATCAACTTATTTAGCTTTTGAATCAAATCTTTGTATAAAAGAAAGGTTTTGTAAAACAGGAATATCTCTTTTTGAAAACAGTTGTGACTAAATATATTGCATGCTTCTTTACAGAATATAAACAGTTATGGAAAACAGGGCACATGGTATCACAGGGTATAACTGGTGCAATAAATAAGGTAAGGTAAAACAGGTGCGATAAAGTAAATGACAGTGTTGGAAAGGAAAAAGGTACTGATATATATAGATCAAAAGTTTTAGGGTAGTACAAGCGTAAAGACGCTTCGAAAGTCAAAGCAAAAAGGGTACAGCAACCTACTCACTAGTCAGCATCGCTAGTCTATAAATACAACTCAAAAGTCTTCTGATACACACTACACACTACTGTCCATACTACATAACCATACAACACTGCTCAGTATCTCCATCTCTGAATCTCTAACTCAGCTCCAAGAAAACTCTGGTCCTGCCAGCCTCTCAAAGTCCTCCATCACCTCAGTAGCCCAGCCCATCAGTGCATCAGGGCCTCAGCCAGGTAGTGTAGCTCCATGTAGCCTAGCCTCAAAAACCCTCCGTGTCACATGAATCTCCTCTTGAAGCTCCCTCACACCATGATCAACATCTGTAGTCCTGATGATATGCTGTAACTCTCTGATCTGAGCCAACAAGGAATCACGCTCCAATAAAAGAGCCTCATACCGGTAATAAGGAACTGGCGGCAATGTAGACTGGAATGGGGCACTCGCTACTGAATGCCCAGTGGAATCTGAATCAGCTGGTGGGTGTCCTCTGACAGGTGGCCTCATTCCTGGAGGTGGAATAGCCTGCAATGGTACGGGCTACAATACCGGTGGAGGTAGAATAGCCAATGCAGCTGGAACAACAGGACGTGGATCCGAAAATGGCACTCCAACTGAAGGCTCTGAGTGATCAGCTGATACGGGAATAAAAGAGTCGGCCATCACTGCTATCTGAAATCATATCGCAATATAAGAATCTCGTACCATGATGCAAACTATACTAATACCGGTTATACCATAACACTCAACCTCTTGATGTTCTATCATCCTATACCTTACTTCTAATCCTAACCCTCTACCCATTCCCGTTAACCTAGGCTTGTGTCAGTGACTTATAACCTGTAGCTCTGATAACAAACCTGTGGCGCCCTCCAAACCCGGGTCAGAAGTTTGGGGTCCACACACATACCTTAATTATAAGCTGCTTATAACAATAATAATGATAATAATAATATATGCAATGACCCTACTTACCAACCACCACGGACCGCAACAGGTTAAAGTACACACACAAGCCAAACACACTAATATATATTACAAACCGTTCAAATCCCAACTATTTCAAATTCAAACTGAGTATTAAACATTATTACAAACTTTTACAAACTTAAATTACTCTAAAAGAAGCCTACTAGCTCAGCTTTCTCAACCTGAACCCCTAGCTCTCGCGCTGGACTGGGGATCCTCTTTACCAACTGGTTCTTTTTTAACTGGAAGGAATATAAACAACATCACACGAATGAGCTAACTAGCTCAGCAAGTCACAATGACAAAACTGAGAATAATGATCATCAGGTGAATATGTTTATGATATTAAGTGAACAATGGATTATGATTTAGAATTGGATATTATACTTTTAATTTAAAAACCAAGGTTAGGCTGCTGATCAGTCACGCACTAACCCCGAGCAAGGCACACAGCATTACTCTAACTACTGGATCCAAGGCACACATTGGCCTAACTTGACCATTATATGGTCTGACCATGAATCTGGTCCACAATTTTATAAAAACAATCCAATTCTAACATAATAACAGAATATGCAATAGTAAACAATAACCGAAATCATTAACAACAATAAATGTTTAACAATAAAAGGGTTTAAATCCTTGTAAGGATCAACAAGGTACTTTTAAAGCTTGAATGCTGGGTAATGAAAGAATTGGATAACAAAGGAAACAACATTTCAGGGTTTCAAGGATTTGGTTTTTCAAAGCATAAGATATCATGGATTGAGTATATAATAATTCAGTTCAGTGTCTGGTATTTAGTTTGTATGTATTTCTGGAGTAGTATCATAGATTTGTGGTTCTTATTTGGGTATACAATAATCAATGGATTAAAAAGAATATGGTTCATAGCTCAAGAACAATAACTGAAATCAGGATTTAGGTTTTCGTGCTTCAAAGCACTTGCAATGTCAACAAGACTGTCAAGAATTACAATATCTCGAGAAAGTTCAGAACACTTGCCTGATATTAGCTTATTATCCTGCACTTGCTTTCAATCTCAATCGTCTTACTCCTCAACTACCTGTTTCCCTTTCCTACGCCTTGCCTCTTCTGCTCACATATCATAAGCATCTATCAATCATCAACTCACAGGATTCTATTCAACACATACTTCTATCTACCCTTCGTTTTACCCAAATCCGATTAACGGATTGAAATCTATGCAATAACCAAGTAAACACCGAATATATAGACCGATAGTCAAACAATAGGTCACGTATAACACATAATACATCACATAATCAATGACATATCATCTATAAAGAAGTCTCGGGTCATAAATATGCTTTCGGGTATTTAAAATGATTTTTAAAACATTTTTCGGAATTAAAACGGGTCGTTGGATCAATTTCGGGTTAATAAACAGGGTTCGGTTGGCCCATTCTGGCTCCGAAATAATTTTAGAATGATTATCGAGCCTTGGAAATAATTTAGAATAATATTTTAAAGCTCGAAACTATTTTTCAGAATTTTTAAATCATTTTTAAATAATTAAATCTAATTAAATAACTAATTAAAATCAATTAATAATTAGTTAAATCAATTAATCAATTAATTTTCGAATTAATTGACCAATTAATCAATTATAAATTAACTGAAATTAATTAACTAATTAATTCAGATTTATTTGTGAATTAAAAATAATTTTCGGAATTAAAATAATAATTTTCAGAATTTTCAAAAATTAAAAATGAATTTTTTTTTTAATAAAAATAAATAGGAAATATGATTTTTAAACATTTTATAAACAGGAATCCTATTTTTGAAAACTTTGCAAACTACAGGGACTAAACTTCACCATCTTCAAAAATACAGGGACTAAACTGCAATTTTGCAGTTTCAGTCGCCGGAAAATCGGGGGTGGCCGGAGAAGACGATCCTGGCGTCCTCACCCCACCAAAACCTCCAGATCAACACTACACAACACCAGGAACTTGTTCATGCATTCAAAACATTCTAATCATCCCTGTTCTGGCCAGAAATTGGCCAAGAACATCGCCGGTTTCCGGCGAACATCGCAAATCTTTAAAACACAACTCCCTTCGATTCAAGCATCCTCTGTTAACGAGCTATATATCAATCGATTGCAAATTTTATAAGGAACACAACCCACTATAAATCAACAGTTAATAACCCCTAAATCAAAAACCCCCAAATTTTAATTGAAAACATTCATACGGGTTATAAACCCTAATTTTGAAATTTGAAAATTAAACCCACTTTTGAGCATGTTATTGAACTCCAAATCAGACGTATGACATATGAAAATCATCAGGAAAACAAGCTCTACAACATGCAATCATCAAATCATACAAACAATCATCCGAACAAAATTTCATATTTTTAATAAAATAAATTCGAAAATAAATAATTTTTAAAAAAAATAACCTTGATTTCTGATGTAAAACAAAGCTCAGAATCTGATTGAACACCTCAAATCCTTCGTTTTGGTTACTCAAGCTTTAAAAACAGAGATCGGTAACGCCTTCGTTTTGTTGTTTGATTCTTAGAACAGTTTTAAGAAATTAGGGCTTTTCTCTGAAAATTATATAATTAACTATCTGCAAATGATTTTGATACGAAATAAAATACGGTAGAAGGCTATTTATAATTATGGAAAATTTGTATCCCGTTGGATCATTCCGGATATAAAACGGTACGTTTATTTGTAAAAACTGATCCAAACGGTATCGGTTTTCGGGATAATTATCCAAATAAATACAATTTGTACTGCGGTCTTGGTCTCAGCGCCTGGTTACACGTATTACGAAGTGATAATTGGGATAGTTTAATAAAAAGCTCCCATTTATCGAAAATACGGGTTTTATTGATTTACCGAAACCAATATTGTATCGAAAATGTTGCGCCGGGACCCGCGCAGGACAAACCGTAAGCCGGATCGAAAAAGTCGAAACATGGAATATGCTCGGAATATTACAATTAGGTTAGGTAGGAGTTCTCAGAAGAATTTCAGGTTCCAAAAACGTAACAACGGTTGACGTCGGTTGGTTCCCGTTTTCATAAAATAGATTTTAATTACCCGGAAAAAGATTTTAGAAATTTCATATGATTCTTATAAATCCATAAACCAACATAAAAATAATTAGGAAGATATGACAATTATCTATATTTTATTTTGGACATATAAAAATTAAAATACTCAATTAATATTATTTTTGAATATTCAAATACATATAACACTTAACAATTAACTCACATAATAGATACTGAACACACATAATAATTATATAATAGCAAAAATAATTACACGATATATCCCGGATATTACACTAATCCTTTGAGAAAGTTCGAAAAATATCTTCCAGTTACCTTAGTTAAATTTATAATCTCCTTACGAATTTTTTTATTAAATTCTTCTGAACTAGCCTCATCCCTAAAGAATTTTTGCAGCTTATTCTCTGCATAACCATGTAGCCTTTCTAAAGCCACCTCAGCCTTACCTTGTAGTAACTCAAATACCTTTGTTTTCGTATATGCTTCTCGTGGCAAAGAATATCCATAAATATAAGTCCATTTTAATACTCGTCTTTATTAAAAAATCTGCTACCAAGCTTCCGTAAAAAAGCTTAGGTGTTCTCACTAACAATGTTTTTTTCTCCAGGTTCGAGTTTCTGAAGTTTCTTTTTTTTATCTCGCTTAGATCTGATAATGCTTTCTCTCTTGACTTTTCATTTACAGCCCACCTTTCATAAAATTGAGCATATCTCTTGATGTATTCGTGAGCCGATGCTGTAAGTCTAACAACTTCACATTATGCTCTCCTCACAGTCTCCTAATAACAGTTACATGCCTTAGGATCATGTGCATTCCATGATCTTAGGCATATCCAACAAAACTCGTGCTTGCAAGGACGCTTACAAGTACTCAGTCGTATGCTCCAACTGTACGTACAAACATCGAAAGTTCGTGTTCTATGATTTAGATGATAAATGCATCCAACATGTTTTGAAGACTACACGTGTATCATTATTGATTTTTGTATTCTCTGGACAATCACAAGAAAGTTTCTACGATTAAACAACAATACCATGATAAAATCTTACATAAGTTATCACCATTTCCCTGTATATATGACCTTTAAAAGTCATGGCCATACTTTAATACCCAGATATATTTATTTGATTTTCTAATTAGTAAAATATATATTATATTAATTATGTGTTAATTTGTATAAAAAACCTATTAGAAGAAATAATGAATGGCTTCATCACGGTAATCTTTAAAGTCAATATTAGCAAATTGGCAATGATTACTAAAATCTAGCTCGTAAAGAAGCTAAAGAAGCTTGACAAGTAAATAGTTATAATATCATTGATTGATCAAATCTTAATACAGCTCGTAAAGAAGCTAAAGAAGCTTGACAAGTAAATAGTTATAATATCATTGATTGATCGACCTTCTAAATGTTATAGAGCATCCATTTATTCAAGGCATATGTCTACAACTTCTGTGAAAAATTTGGCATTGGTGACTTGATGCAGCTAAATTTTGTGGCTTCATGCTCATAAATATAAGATTGAATAACATTAAAATCTTAATTTATTTAGAATTTAAAGATATTCAAGTTTTAATTAAACAACTTTGCAAACTTAGAGGACTATTCAATTTATTTCTAAAGAGATCAAAATAATATTGTATTGAGCCAATTAACAATTAGTCATTTATCCTTCCATTAGGGACACTTGTATAGTCCAGTTTCAAAAAAGCCCATATGTCGGTTTGGTGAACCACCAAATCATGAGTATGCATATATCTTAATAATCTAAAAATCATTGTTTCATTTTAAAAATGTATTATCCATAAATATTCATATATTACTACATATTTAATATTTGTCCTTATCATTTTTGTAAAAAAAATGTGCCCTGTACTACTAAAATAATTTATTTTTCGATATACTATCTCTTACTATCCAAAATTGCATAATATTTAAAAATGTTTGTTTTATATTGTTGTTAAGTTACATTGTACCAAACATCCAAAAAATAAGTATATTGTGCATTGTGCATTGTATTCAAATAATTTATTTTTAAATATATAAATACCTCTCATCAATTAAAATTGCATATTATTTAATAGAAAATGTGTCTTTCATATTATTGTCTTAACAAAACAGTCCAATTATATTATATATAAATATATGTAAAAAATTGTACTTTATTTTTCCAGTTGTATATAGATTTCACAAATTAAATGACCATTTATAAAATTTGTATTTCCTGGATGTTATCCTGTTGTAAACATACGTTATACTTTGAAATAAGTGGTAATATTATTGACTTATTTTTTTCATATCCCTCTATTCTACTATAAATACGTACACAATCTATGTTCGTGCAAATCATAGAGTGTCCTTTTTTTATGTATTCTTGTATAGAATGGTAGTAAGAAGACCTCTCATATAATGAGAGTGTAAGAATATTTAAATTTGTTAACAAAAATGTGTTATAGTTTATCAAATCCATATAATTTGAGGATGTTCATGGTACATCATTATATTGAAATTAATTTTTTAAGATGATGATGTTTTATGAACAATCCTTAGATTATATAGATTTTGTGTTTTAGAGAAATAGAAATGCATATTAATTAAAGAAAATTAGTGATACAATTTTCTTTTATATTACTGGTTAGTTATATTATTGAGGATTTGTGAATGCAATGAGTTGTTTCAATAATTTGGAAACTTGAGCTATTCTCATCCTTAACCATATGGGAGATGGGATTGCAAAGTCTTTTTACCATAATTTTTATTTTTCTGTTTATCAATTTTAATTGTGTATATTCATTGGTGAATATAATAGTGGGGTACAGGTGATACATCACTATATTGAAACTGTTAGATTTATTAGATATTTAATTATATTTAATTATTAGATAAAAATTTTATATTAGAATTGTTTAGTAGTGGGGTAGTGGAGTAAATTATGGACATGTAATTTACCCATTAATTATTAGTGGTTAGTTTTGGTAGTAGTTAGTTTTAATATGTTTGTAAAGCCTATATAATGGTTAGTTTACCTTGAGTTTTATAATAGGTAAAAATAGCAGTACAAGTTCTCTGCAAACTGTAAGTGTCTTTTTTTCTCTAAGTTTTTCCAACAAAAATTCAAATATTTAAGTAATGATTTATCATACTTTAGTTTCTAATATAAATGTGTATCAATGGTAGAAAAATAATTACCTAATTTTGTTAATGTAGCTATTAGGTACTTTTGTTTCAATCCATTTTTCATTTGATGAAGAGGTCTTTGGAAAATCATCTAATCTCCTTGTTGGCTATATGGTATGTGGTATCTCACATCCTAATTCCATTCTAATCCCCTAATGTGTGTGTAAGGGGTTTTATAAATTTTTATTTGATATGTAAGCGTGGACTACGGGTAATGAGTTTTACTTATGATACTAAAAAAATAACTTGACAACATTCAAATGTGGTATAGAAGTGTTACAAACTACTATTTGAAAATGCTAGTTTATTATGACTACATATCAAATGAGAATTTATCAAATCAATCATCCACTTGTCTAACATATTAGAATGAACTCGGGTGTCTAATACTAAATAACACCGGGAGCTGCAGGGGACTAAGTTTCTATTTCATGATGGTGATATTGTAAGTAAACTCGATAAAATATAATGACTTGTAATTTAGAAATTCAGTTTAATTAAATTTATTTGATGGTCCTCTCTTAGTAAAATGAATAATGATACGATGAATACAGGAGGTAACTCAAGGGGAAATTGGGATTGATTTTCAAGTGTTGTGATGGAACTAATGGAGAAGCAGTCTGCATAAACTACATGGGTTCACTCTTACTCTAACCTTTAGTATAATCTGTGGAAGCGACCAACATCAATTTATACTTATGGTTTGTGTACAATATTCTCTTAAAAAATTGGTTGAAACATCAAAGAAGCACATACATGTGATGAAATGCATAAATTGTATAACATTATGTTTATAGATTCTTCACTTTGTTTAACAGCCTCGCGTATATTCCTTTCTGTTTTTCCTATGTTTCTTTCTGCTTTGAATTATCTCTGCATTTTCTAACGAGTCTGGATATAAAATTTAATAATAAAAATAAATACGAAATTGATGTGTTTCATTTAAGACTTTACAAATATGTAATAATGGTATGTCATCATTTACATATATAATAATTTGATTTGTGAGCAGGGAATTGGACATAAATGAACGTGTTCGAAGTGGATTGGTACCTTAATTCATTTGTGGTTCGAGATGTGATGGACGTTTGCAGCTCTTCGCCTCCTCGTCAAAAATCAATTTCTTAATGTCTATATTCAATTGTAATTTACAATAATATTTTAGATCCTAATACGCTTGACCCCCGGGCCACAGCCAACGGTTAGAAACAAAGTGGTATGATGTAAGTACAGTTCTATTTAATTACAAGAGAAACCATAATGAATACTTCAAAATAGTTTGTCCAATAATCATCTAAAAAGGAAAGCCAGCTAGAAAAATAATTGCTGCCAAATTAATGTTGTTTGCTACAAAATAATGCTCTCTGACATACACCCTTTCCATTAAAGATAAATACCAGACAATGGGATGCTTCAAATCTTTTTGTGTTACTTGTTCTGCTTTTGGGGGTGATAGAGATGTTCTAAACTATTTTTTGGTTTGCACCCATGATGGCATTTGGTCTAGTTGTATGATTCTCGCTAAGGGAGTGAGATATTCCGAGTTCAATGCTCAGAATTCCCCATTTTCATGACTATTTTAATTTTTTTTTACTGCCCAGCTTATCACATAATATTATAAGCCTATAAGTAGTTTTCCACTTTCATATGAGATGTAGCAGAATTAAAATTACTTCATAGAAATTCTACTACATTAATATTCCAATCAAACAAACATCAAAATATAGGAATTGTCTAACATAAGTAAAGCAAAATCTAAGTAATATGAAAATTTAAGGTAAAAACAAAACCAGTTCACTTGAAAACAAAGCAGTAGCAACTACTTACTAAATCCCTTAAATTAAGCTGACTTGAAAAATAAGAATTGAAAAATCCCTTTTGATTGGTGTCTCTATTTTAACCCCCTTTACGCACCAAGCACCCTTAGCACATGTTATGGTCACAATCATTTAGGATATTACAATATTGACATTGCCAGGCATCTGTCAATTGGACATGTTTTTCTTTCACTAGAGTAACATCAACTTCAGATAGCCCATTTTCTAATCTTTTGAGAAAGTTTGAAAAATATCTTCTAGTTACCATTGTTAAATTTATAAGCTCGTTATGATTTTTTTATTAAATTCTTCTGAGCTAGCCTCATCCCTAAAGTATTTTTGCAGCTTATTCTCTGCGTAATCATGGAGCCTTTCCAAATCCACCTCAGACTCACCTTGTGGTTAATCAAATTGTTTTTTTTTCGTATATGCTTCTGGTGGCATAGAATATCCATAAATATAAGTCCAGTTTAACACTAGCCTTCATTCAAAAATCTGCTCCCAAGCTTCCATAAAGAAGCTTGGTTGTTCTCGCTGACAATATTTTTTCTCGAGTTTCTGAAGTTTCTTATTTTATATCTCGCTTAGATCTACTAATGCTTTCTGTCTTGACTTTTCATTTACAACCAACCTTTCATAATAATGAGCATATCTCTTGATGTATTCATTGGTCCTGACCCTCTTGTTTCCCTTACCCTTGTCTCCATTACCCTTCTTCGAATTCAGGCTCGACCATGTCACCTATAAAAAATAACAATGGAACAAGGATATTATGCTAACTCGTCTTATAGCATAAAAAGAAGATAGTGAATATTCAGACTAATAGATACCTGTGTCAGTTTTCAGGGCTCGTTCCTTTCTTAAACACAAGAAACTCAAAAGCAAATTGGGAAGTATTCAGAAAATCAACAATCACAAGCTAACACCTTTGTCAAAGACTCATATTAGTAAATCAACAATGCAGGCAAAACTTTCACCTTTGCACTTGGTAAGGTACAAATTCTGTATATTGCAGATCCCGTCTTGGTGAGAGAAATTAATATAAGCAAAACATTAGACTTGGGAAAGCCTGCTTACTTGCAGAAGGATAGGGGGCCTCTACTACGCAAAGGTCTGATTACAACAAATCAGGAAGTTTGGTCTCACCAGAGAAAAAACATTGCTCATAATCTTTTGTAGACAAAGTCAAGGTACTCCTTATTCATAAGCTTTAGTTCTATATTATCTATTGATTGACTAGTTGAGATTATATACGTTATGTAATAATTGGTCGCAGGACATGCTAAGCATAGTGTTAGTGTCCGGGAGCAAACTAATCAAATCTTTGGAGAATGTGGTTGGGGATAGTGGGAAAATTGCAGAGATAAAAGTGGATGATTATGCGAGGGATTTCACATGCCATGTATTTTCTACTATCATGTTTGGGGAAAACTATCCTATAAACACAGGCTTGTTTTCAAATATAGAGCTCTCAAACAAGCCTCTGGTTCGCCAACCGTACTCATGGCCGTCCTTTCTATAGGTGAGGAACTCCATACTTGTTCTTTTAGACTAATAACAGTAATTCAGACTAACAATCATAAGTTACTCCGAAAGTTGTTGACAAATTTTTAGTCTGCCCTAAACCAGTTACATATCTGCTAACAGAATCACTTTAAACAAACACCCAAAATCACTAAATCACACATGGCCATAAAAGAATTCACAATTAAAACCACACGAAAGATTCGAAAACCACAACAACTAAACCAAAATCAACAATTAACAAAACAAATGAAGGCCTTTTGAGCAGCCAAAACAGAGTCAACCACCACAGCTTTGACTTTACACAGATTTCTATATATGTTGACTATACACAAATACTAATTTGGGGCTCTTTCAAAGAGAACATTAACAAAGTGACACATATATACAGTCCGAGAGACACCAACAGTCAGAGAGAGAGTAAGAGAGAGAAAGAGAGAGAAAGAACACTGTGTACTTAGCCTCGCCAGTTTCAGCCTCTGATTTGAGGTTCAGCCATCGTTTGTTAAACCCGAGCTGCGCCGGGAAAGAAAAGAAGAGAAAGAGGGGAAAACGATGTAAGTTGAAATTTTGGGGGTAAATAAAGTAGATACCTAAAAAACTAAGTCCGGGCTAATAATAGTTGAATTTAGGCCGTGTCGTGGCAAGTAAGGACCCTGTGTTTGTTGAAAAATGAATCAGAGTGTTCTACCAGTTAAGCTTCTGTATAAAACCTCCTGTTTCAACCAAAATACAAAACACTATCATCCACTTACAAAAATTACAAACAGTTAATTACATTTCAAATTAAAAAATATAATAAAGTTAGGCAATTGTTTTGATATAAATTTTATTAATAATAATGAATTACACCAAGTCATCATCATCATTAAATTCATCATTTTCCGTTCCATTTTCTTCGTCTTATCTTCGGCTTCCGTATCATTTTTACTTTCTTCATCATTATCATGATGTATCGAGTAGTCATTTTCAAACATCCTTAAATTAACAAAAAAATTTGAAGGATCACGAATAGTAACACTTTCGACATGGAAGATGAAGCATTGACACTTCATTTTGTAAAGCATCATCGATGATTTTGATATTTCCTTGGTTGACACACTTTCATCAACTTATCGACTCTTTGTTGTTAGAACCGTGTACCATGTTGCTTTTGCATTTAAAATATTTGGTGCATAGTACACTTGATGAGCTTGGCTAGCCAACACAAAACACGTCATCGACATTTAGTTTTGATTTGACATCCACGGTAGTCATCCGATGTCTATCACTTGACATGTGTCGTATGATCAAACACAATGACACTTGAAGACAATCACTTGATGTCCATTATGATAGAAGAGTTTTAAAATTTCTTCCACCCTTCCTTAATAGTTCCATAAGTTTCATTGTAAGAAGTCCCCTACATTATAATTGTTTATAATTTTGATTAAAAGATAAAGGAAAAATATGTTTCAAATATTATGAGTAAAAGTCTCACCACGATGACACTACACCGGAAGTTTTTGAAGTGAGCTCCTTATATTTGGGCAACTAATTGTACCATTGCATTTGCAAGCTTTATAAGACTCCACTTTAAACAACGGACCTCTTATTAGGTCTAGAAATTTCTTTTTGAGCTCTTCATCATCTTGTACCTAAAACATGTTGACAGGATACTAAATATAAGAATAAATTTAAAGATTGCATGAGAAATATATATAATATGTGTATAGGTGTTTATATATAAATCAAAACACATACCCTTCTTTCAAACCAATCTTTAAAATTTTCTTTTTGGTATTGTTCTTTTTCGGCGTCATTGAGAAGGGGGTAATGTTGTTGCACTAACTTCTGGAATCCACTACATTTTTTTGTTCAAAAATAAGAAAAAATAAGTTGTAAACTAAATTCTTAATTTTTGAATTAAAGAGGGTTTAGAAAAATCTTACTGCAAGTACTTTCCAACTTCCGGTGAATTAATAAGAATATAGTATGCCACAAGTTCATGTTCATCACCATTCAAGATTCTATCTCTACTTTGTAGACTAGGATGTGTCAGATATGTATAAACTTCTAACAATTCGACATCATGAAACTTTCGAGGTGCCTCATTCCGACGTAACTGACCATACACAACTTTTGAATCAAAAAATACTGAGCAAAAGTGTACACTTTCCTCCTCAATATAGCGTTGTGCCATGGAACCTTCTGCTCGAGCTTTGTTTCAATTTCAGGATATGCAAGTATCTCTCAACAAAATATATCCAACGCCCATTAGTCGGACCCCCCAACTTACACTCGGTAGCTAAATGGAGTGGCAAGTGCTCCATCGGATGAAAAAACCCTGGAATGAAGACAGTTTCAAGTTTTGACATTATTCTCACTATATTTGAGTATTTGAGTATTTGACGAGCATAAATCTTGAAAGAAGTTGCACAACTCAATAATAGGATCAGCTACATGTTTCGGAAGTAAGTCACGACAAATGATAGGCAACAACTTTTGCATGAAGACGTGACAGTCATGTGCTTTCATCCCGCGAATGCAATTTTTTTTCCAATTTACGCACCTTGATATATTTGAGGCATACCCATCTGGAAGTTGTAATTCTTCAATCCACTTGAACAACTTATGAATTTGTTCTTTGGAAAGAGCGTATAGCGCATGTGGTTCCGTACCATCATCTTGAATCCACGAATCACGATGCACACTTAATTCTTTACAATCTTTCCTCGCTTTTGTGTTATCTTTGGACTTGTTTGCATCATCAAGAATTGTGTAGATTATGTTGTCAAAGATATTTTTCAGTGTGCATAATGTCAATGTTGTGACGAAGGCTAAGTGTCTCCCAATATGGAAGCTCAAAAAATGGAGAACTGTGAGTCCAATTATGTGTCACACCATAATCCCTTGGTTTTCTCTTTGTTGACTTTCCTGGAGGGGGAATTGTATCTGCTCGCACATGGTCTTTGCAAAAGATCCTGAATGTTTAGCGCAGACTGATCGGGTCTCAATAATTCCAAACCTTGTACTCCTTCTCAGGGGATCATCTGCTTCCAAAAAATACCGAGCAGTGCCATAAAAAGTAGATTTACCACCATGTTTGAGTTGTTTAGCTTTTACCTCTCCCATGCAAACTGGACATGCCAACTTACCTAAAACATATGTGAAAAACTCAATAAATAACATATGTGAAATTATATAAAATATGTGCACATGTGTGTGTTTAAAAATAAAACATGTACCCTTAGTGGACCACCCACTCAGCATGGCAAGTGCAGGAAAGTCACTAATTGTCTATAAAAGTGCAGCCTTCATCATAAATTTGTACGTGAATATATGTCATATGTTTCCACCCCGGTATGCCACAATAATTTCAACTCATCAATTAGCGGCCTAAGATAAACATGTAAGTCTTTTATAGGATCCGTTGGTCCGGGAATAAGAAGAGGCATGAACATGTATGGAGCCTTAGTACACATAGAGGGGGGAAGATTATACACAACAATCACCACAGGCCATACAGTATACTCCTTGGCATGAGCATCGTGAAAGGGATCAAATCCATTAGTACAGAGTCGAGTCTAACATTTCTAATCTCTTTGAAAATCGTGTAAATCTACGATCAAATTGTTTCCATTCATCTCCATCTGCTGGGTGACTTAATTGACCTTCAACAACAACTCTATCATGATGCCATCTCATACATTTTGCAGTTTTCTCAGCCATGAATAAACGCTGCAATCTCGTGGTAATAGGAAAATAACGCAAGATCTTACGCGAGATCTTCTGTTTTTTAGGATCCTTTTGCACTTTGTAACGGTTTTTTGCATATATCACACTTGGTCTTCTCACTGTGTTCCTTGTAGAATAACATGCAATCATTCTCACAAGCATCAATTTTCATACTCCATGTTCAATCCTCTAATCATCTTTCGTACAGTGTGTAGTACTTCTCAGGCAACTTATGATCATGAGGGAATACTAATCCAATGAGGTGTACAAGTCATCAAAACCATTATTACTACAATTATGCCTATTTTTCCAACGAAGCAACTCCATTACAAACTCCAATGTTGTAAAATTGGCATTATTTGGATATATTGGTTCGGAAGCGGTATTTACCATCTCGTTAAATTCTTTTGCTTTTGCATTCGGTTCTTCATCAAAATCTTCGCAATCCTCAAAATCATCATCATGTGCATCATACATATCATCATCTCTGTAGCTAGTGTTGCTAAAACTCGTTCCAACATCGTTGCGCAACACATCTTTTTCCCCATGACAATCCCATCTAGTATACCATTGCATAATACAATGTCGATACAAATCAACTTTCACGGTACTAGGATACTTGTAGTACTACCACAATTTTTGCACCGACATCTTATAAGACCGTTGTCTTCGGGATCAAGATTTTCAATAGTAAATTTAATGAAATTATCCACACCATTTTTGTAATCTTCCGTTAAATATTTTGCCTCATTAAATCGATGACGACCAATCCAACTACGATCGGATGTCATCTACAAAATGATCAATAAAAATAAATTACCAATTTAATTATGGAAACTAAGATTATCTCATTATTAAATACCATATTAGTCACCAAAAAATAAACAAATAATAATCACATTATTCTTGAAAAAAAATTTAATCTACTCAAATTTATAAAGATTATCACAATTAAACTATTTAAAACAAAAATCTGTAAAAGAATTACACTTACTTGATGATTTGAGATTTGAGATGCTCACATGAAGAAGTAATTTTTAGTAGAAAAGCAAAAAAAGTAGTGAAATGGGGAGAAAGTATGGAGGGAGAAACAATGGAGAAAACGGCTACTGGAATGGAGAAAGGGGTAGGGTTTCCGAAATGAGCACGGGTTAATTCAACCAGAAATAGTCGAATTTAGTACGGGTCAATTCCACCAGAAGCGGTCGAATTTAGTAACGCCCTAAAATCAGTCGAATTTATATTTATGCTACTAGTTATAGTTGTATTTATTTACATTCAACCGCAGCTGGTCGAATATAGTAAGATTTAATTCCACCAGACACGGTTGAATTTAGTATGTCAATAAATGCTTCCCACTGTAGTCGAATTTAGGAATATTCAACCGACTACGGTCGAATTTATCTCCGTTCTACCAAGGTCAGTTGAATTTATATAAATTCAACTACCTTAGGTCGAAAATATAATATTCAACCGCCTACGGTCGAATTTATCTCCGTTCCACCAAGATCAGTTGAATTTATATTATTTCGACTGTTGTTGGTCGAAAATAGCAGAAATTATTCAAAAAAAATTTTAGAGGGAAATTCCCTGCCCACTGAAAATTTTAAATTAAAGGGCGGCAATTTTTCCCGCCGATCCCACTTATTAAATTCGACCAAATTCGGTCGAATTTTTTACGCGGGATTTTTTTTGGCGGGATTGTTCCCGCATTTTTTTCCCTCGTGCTAAATTGACCGAAAAGAGAAGTTAGTCGAAAATAACCGTAAATTCGACCGGGTTATTTCGACCGCCGCTAAATTCGACCAAATGTTGGTCGAATTTAGCCGCACCTACTAAATTCGACCGAATATAGTAGAATTTACGTGCAGTCGAATTTAATTGGTTGAAAATACCCTAATTCTCTTGTAGTGATATTTTGAAGACTACACGTATATCAGTATAGATTTTTGTATTCTCTCGACAATCACAATAAAGTTTATGTGATTAAACAATAATGCCATCATAAAATCTTACATAAGTTATCACTATTTCCCTATATATGACCATTAAAAAACATGGCCACACTTTAATACTCAGATATATTTATTTGATTTTCTAATTAGTAAAATATATGTTATATTAATTATGTGTTAAGTTTTATAAAAAAGCTAATAGAAGAAATAATGAAAGGCTTTATCAGGGTAATCTTTAAAGTAAATAATAGCAAATTGGCAATGATTACTAAAATCTAGCTCGTAAAGAAGCCAAAGAAGCTTGACAAGTAAATAGTTATAATATCATTGATTGATCAAACCTTAATATAGCTCGTAAAAAAGCTAAAGAAGCTTGACAAGTAAATATTTATAATATCATTAATTGATCGGCCTTCAAAATGTTAGAGAGCATCCATTTATTCAAGGCATGTGTCTACACCTTCTGTAAAAAATTTGGCATTGGTGAGTTGATGCAGTTAAATTTTGTGGCTTCACGCTCATAAATATAAGATTAAATAACATTCAAATCTTAATTTATTGAGAATTAAAAGATATTCAAGTTTTAATTAAACAACTTTGCAAACTTGAAGGACTATTCAATTTATTTCTAAAGAGATTAAAATAATATTTTATTGTGCCAATTAACAATTAGTCAATTACCCTTTCATTAGGGACACTTATAGTCCAGTTTCAAAATAACTCATGTGTCCTTTTGGTGAACCACCAACAAATCATGGGTATGCATATATGTTAATAATCTAAAAATCATTTTCACTTTAAAAATATATTATGGATAAATATACATATTCATATATTACTACTTATTTAATATTTGTCCTTATCCTTTTTGTAAAAAAAATGTGCCCCTTACTCCTAAAACAATTGATTTTTGGATATACTATCTCTTACTATCCAAAATTACATAATATTTAAAAATGTTTGGTTTATATTGTAGTTAAGCTACATTGTACATAACATTAAAAAAATTATATTGTGCATTGTGCATTGTATTCAAATAATTTTTTTTTAAATATGTAAATACCTCTCATCAATTAAAATTGCATATTTTTAATAAAAAATGTGTCTTTCATATTATGGTCATAACAAAAATTGTGTGAATAAGTGAATACAGTTCAATCAAACTTGTTAGAGTTTAATCAAATAACTGGGAAAATACACAATGTATGCTAAGTGTTAACTTTTATTATATGAGTGCTAAGTACATATATATGAAAACATAAACAGAAACAAATGACTTAGCTACTACAAACTAAAAGAACATGGCAACTAACTTCCTATTACAACTCATTATTCAAAGGTAACTGATAAACACCTAAAAAGACTCCAGGAATACATTGACTATGTCCAACACATAGACTCCACATTTGCAGATCGAGCCAACCAACAAGGACAAACAAATAGCGAAGCCCACAAACTCACATTAAAGCCCAACAAAAAAGTCCAACTATATATATAAATATATGTAAAAAATTGTATTTTTCCAGCTGTATACAGATATCATAAATTAAATGAGTATTTATGAAATTTGTATTTGGTGGATGTTATCCAGCTGTAAACATATGTTATACTTTGAAATCATTGGTAATATTATGACTTATTTTTTCATATCCCTGTATTCTACTATAAATACCTGCATAATCTATGTTCCTCATATACAAATTACAAATCAAAGAGTGTCCTTGTTTATACATTCTTGTATAGAATGATAGTAAAAGGACCTCTCATATAATGATAATGTAAAAATATTCAAATTTGTAAACAAAAATTTGTTATAGTTTATCAAATCCATATAATTTGAGGATGTTCATGTACATCATTATATTGAAATTAATTTTTTAAGATGATGATGTTTCATGAACAATCCTTAGATTATATAAATTTCCTTTGTTAACAGTTGTATTCATAGAAATAGAAATGCATATTAATTGAAGAAAATTAGTGATATAATTTTTTTTATATTACTGGTTAGTTATATTATCGAGGATTTGTGAATGCAATGAGTTGTTTCAATAATTTGGAAACTTGAGCTAATATGATCCTTAACCATATGGGAGATCGGATTGCAAAGTCTTTTTGCCATAATTTTTAATTTTTGTTTATCAATTTTAATCATGTATGTTTATATTCATAGGTGAATATAATAGTGGGGTACCGGTGATATATGAGTATATCAAAATTCAAATATTTAATTGATAATTTATCATACTTTAGTTTCTAATATCAATATGTATCAATGGGAGAAAAATAATTAGCTAATTTTGTTAATGTGGCTATTAAGTACTTTGGTCACAATCAATTTTTCATTTGATGAAGAGGTCTTTGGAAAATCATCTAATCTCCTTGTTGACTCTATGTCATCTGGTATCTCACACCGTAATTCCATTCTAATGAGCTAATGTGTGTGTAATGAGTTTTATAAATTTTCATTTGACATGTAATGGTGGACTACCTCACAATGAGTTTTACTTATGATACTAAAAAATATAGCTTGACAACATTCAAATGCGGTATAGGAGTGTTACAAACTACTATTTGAAAATGCTAGTTTATTATGACTACATTTCAAATGAGAATTTCCCAAATCAATTATCCAAGCTTCAACATATTAGAATGAACTCGGGTGTTTGATACTAAATAACACTAGCAGCTGCAGGGGATTCAAGTTTCTACTTCATGATGGTGATATGCCTCTAAGTAAACCCGATAAATATAATCCCTTATAATTTAGAAATTCAGTTTAATTCAATTCTTTTGATAGTCCTCTCTTAGTAAAATAAATAATGATACGATGAATAGAGGAGGTAACTCAAAGGAAAACTGGGATTGATTTGCAAGTGTTGTGATGGAACTAATGTAGAAGCAGTCTACATAAACTACACGCGTTCACTCTTGCTCTAGCCTTTAGTGTAATCCATGGAAGCGACCAAGATCAATTTATACTTATGGTCAGTGTACAATATTCTCTAAAAAATGGTTGGAACATCAAAAAAGCACATATATGTGACCGACTGCATAAATTGTATAATATTATGTTTATAGATTCTTCACTTTGTTTAACAACATCCTGTGTATTCCTTTTTGTTTTTTCTTATGTTCCTTTCTGCTTTGAATTATGTCTGCATTTTCTAGTGAGTTTGGATATGAAATTTAATAATAAAAAGAATAAGAAAATGATGGGTTTCATTTAAGACTTTACAAATATGTAATAATGGTATGTCGCCATTTACATGTATAATAATTTGAATTGTGAGCAGGGAATTGGACATCTGTAGTGTGTGGATGTTTCTATTTGTATTAAATGAACGTGTTCGAAGTGGATTGGTAGCTTAGTCATTTTATAATTAAATAACAGCGTTCAAATACCCGAATCTGACTTTAAAATGATTTAATAATAGTTATCGAGCCTTGAAAATAATTTAAAATAATATTTTAAAACTCGAAACTATTTTTCAAAATTTAAATCAAAATTAATAAATAAATCTAATTAAAAATCAATTAAAATTAATTAATAATTAAATAAATCAATTAATCAATTAATTTTTGAATTAATTGATCAATTAAATTATTAATTATCCACTAAAATTAATTATTTAATTAATTCAGATTTTTTTTTGAATTAAAAATAATTTTCGTAATTAAAATAATGATTTTTGGAATTTTTAAATTATTAAAAACAATTTTCTGAAAATAAATATAGACATAATATCATTTTTATAATTTTTATAAATAGAAATCCATTTTTTATAAGTTTTTAAAACAGGGTTTATAAAAATTTGCCACCTTCTTCCTCGGTCGCCGGCGGCAGCCATTGCCGGCCGACCTCAAGCTCGAAAATCTGTCCAGAATTCCCTCAAAAGATGCAGATTAAAAGCAGTGTAGAGCAGGAACATCATCGTGGTTTCTTAGGTCATAAACGATACCCGAGTCGGCCGGAAAACCGACTGGAATTCACGTCGCCGGTGATGTCAGATTTTCTGACGACTTTCAGTCGACATCCAATAGACAAAATTTTAACATGGTTTGATTGCTGGTGAGACGATCTACATCTCTACAGTCTGCAAACATGCCCAGATTTAACGGGTTTAAAAATCTGGCCAAAACATGAATTTTCCGATTAATTTTTTCAAGAACACCAAGAACATTCAAACTCGAAGATCAAACGAACTTTTCTACATGTTAATGAACTCCAAATTTGACATATAATATACCAAAATGAAAAAGATAAAATTATCTACAAGATACAATCATCAATTATATAAAAAACATCAACATCAAAAATTCCTATTTTAATCATTAATTAATTCGAATTAAAATAATTAAATAAGAAAATCACCTAGATTTCTGCACTGAAATGGATGATTGATTATGAAAGAAATTTTCGAGAGCTTCGATTCGGTATATGGCACGCTTGATTCTGAGTTCGATAACGCTTTCGAATTTGAGTTTGATTCTGAAGAACGTGACGATTTTACAGAGTTTTCTCTGTATTTTCTATATTTTTACTGATCGATTATGATTATATGAATAAAATGAAATAATAAATAGGCTATTTAATTTATGGAATATTAATACATGTTGGATCATATTGGATAAAAAAATAAGTTACTTTGCCGCTAAGAAACTGCAAAAACGATCCGATTGGACAATTTTGATAACTATCAACCTGTTTTGGATAATTATCAAAACTTTTGGATAACTATTAAAACTTTTGGATAATTATCAAGACCGGGCTTCTTATAAAACTTTATCTGAAGATAATGTTATCGAAATGGTTATAGTATCGAAAATTTTGCGCCGGGACACGCACGGGTCAAACCGTAATCCGAACAAAAAAGTCAAATCACGGAAAATGTCCGGAATTATCAGATTGGATTAGGAAGGAATTTTTTGAAGAGTTTCGGGTTGTAAAAACGAAAAACGGTTGAAGTTGGACGATTCCGGGCTTTATAAAATAGTTTTGTAATTATTCAGAAAATAATTAATAAAGTCATAAATCATTATAAAATCGTATAACAATCCAAAAATTACCAGAAAAATACCATAATTATCTATATTTTATTCTGGACATAATAAAATTAACATGCCTATACTCTACCACATATAAACATCCATATAACAACACCAATCATCAGATAATTCACCAAAAATCAGATAATAATCATATAATAATCACATAATTATTTATTGATAGAAACAGTTACACGTTATGTCCCGGATATTACAATAGAGGAGGTAACTCAAAATTATAGGGAATGTTGGGATTGATTTGCCAGTGTTGTCATGCAACCAATGGAGAAGCAGTCTGCATAAACTACACGGGTTCAGTCTTGCTCTAGTCTTCAGTGTAATCCATGGAAGAGACCACGACCAATTTATACTTATGGTCCGTGTACAATATTCTTAAAAAATTGATTGAAACATCAAAGAAGCAAATATATGTGACTGAATGCATAAATTGTATAACATTATGTTTATAGATTCTTCACTTTATTTAACATCTCCCGTATATTCCTTTCTGTTTTTGCCTATGTTCCTTTCTGCTTTGAATTATGTCTGCATTTTATAGCGAGTCTAGATGTGAAATTTAGATATAAAGAAGAATACGAAAGTGATGGATTTCATTTAAGACTATAATAATATGTAATAATAGTATGTCACCATTTCATGTATAATAATTTGAATTATGAACGGGGAATTGGACATGTGTAGTCTGAGGATGTATCTGTTTGTATTAAATGAACGTGTTCGAAGTGGATTGGTAGCTTAATCGATTTATGGTTCGAGATGTGATGGACGTTTGTATCCCTTCGGCTCCTCATCAAAAATCAATTTCTTAATGTCAATATTCAGTTGTAATTTACAATAATATTTTAGATCCTAATACGCTTGACCCCTAGGCCACAACAAATGGTTAGAAACAAAAAGGTATGGGTAAGTGCAGTTCTAGTGAATTATAAGAGAACCATAATGAATACTTCATTTCTCAGAATTCCCTATTTTCCCTCACATTCGAATCAAACAAACATTAAAATATAGGAATTGTCTAATATACGGAAAACAAAATCTAAGTAATATAAAAATTTAAGGTAAATACAAAACCAGTTCACTTGCAAACAAAGCGGTAGCAACTACTTACTAAATCTCTTAAATTAAGCTGAGTTGAAAAATATGAAATTTTTTTATCTCGCTGCCTTAAAGAGACTCTTACCTCGAAATTCTTGAATGGTGTCTCTATTTTAGCCCCCTTTACGCACCAAGCACCTTTAGCACATGTTATGGTCACAATCATTTAGGGCAGTACAGTATTGACACTTCCAGGCATCTGTCAATTGGACATGCTTTTCTTTCACTGGAGTAACATCAACTTCAGATAGCCCATTTTCTAATCCTTTGAGAAAGTTCGAAAAATATCTTCCAGTTACCTTAGTTAAATTTATAATCTCCTTACGAATTTTTTTATTAAATTCTTCTGAACTAGCCTCATCCCTAAAGTATTTTTGCAGCTTATTCTCTGCATAATCATGGAGCCTTTCTAAAGCCACCTCAGCCTCACCTTGTAGTTACTCAAATACCTTTTTTCGTATATGCTTCTCGTGGCAGAGAATATCCATAAATATAAGTCCATTTTAATACTCGTCTTTATTAAAAAATCTGCTACCAAGCTTCCGTAAAAAACTTAGGTGTTCTCACTAACAATGTTTTTTCTCCAGGTTCGAGTTTCTGAAGTTTCTTTTTTTTATCTCGCTTAGATCTGATAATGCTTTCTCTCTTGACTTTTCATTTACAGCCCACCTTTCATAAAATTGAGCATATCTCTTGATGTATTCGTGAGCCGATGCTCTAAGTCTAACAACTTCACATTATGCTCTCCTCACAGTCTTCTAATAACAGTTACACGCCTTAGGATCATGTGCATTCCATGATCTTAGGCATATCCAACAAAACTCGTGCTTGCAAGGACGCTTACAAGTACTCAGTAGTATGCTCCAACTGTACGTACAAACATCGAAAGTTCGTGTTCTATGATTTAGATGATAAATGCATCCAACATGTTTTGAAGACTACACGTGTATCATATTGATTTTTGTATTCT
>NW_027419143.1:0-65000 GCF_009905375.1 Apium graveolens
CATACTTCTATCTACCCTTCGTTTTACCCAAATCCGATTAACGGATTGAAATCTATGCAATAACCAGTAAACACCGAATATATAGACCGATAGTCAAACAATAGGTCACGTATAACACATAATACATCACATAATCAATGACATATCATCTATAAGAAGTCTCGGGTCATAAATATGCTTTCGGGTATTTAAAATGATTTTTAAAACATTTTTCGGAATTAAAACGGGTCGTTGGATCAATTTCGGGTTAATAAACAGGGTTCGGTTGGCCCATTCTGGCTCCGAAATAATTTTAGAATGATTATCGAGCCTTGGAAATAATTTAGAATAATATTTTAAAGCTCGAAACTATTTTTCAGAATTTTTAAATCATTTTTAAATAATTAAATCTAATTAAATAACTAATTAAAATCAATTAATAATTAGTTAATCAATTAATCAATTAATTTTCGAATTAATTGACCAATTAATCAATTATAATTAACTGAAATTAATTAACTAATTAATTCAGATTTATTTGTGAATTAAAAATAATTTTCGGAATTAAAATAATAATTTTCAGAATTTTCAAAAATTAAAAATGAATTTTTTTTTAATAAAAATAAATAGGAAATATGATTTTTAAACATTTTATAAACAGGAATCCTATTTTTGAAAACTTTGCAAACTACAGGGACTAAACTTCACCATCTTCAAAAATACAGGGACTAAACTGCAATTTTGCAGTTTCAGTCGCCGGAAAATCGGGGGTGGCCGGAGAAGACGATCCTGGCGTCTCACCCCACCAAAACCTCCAGATCAACACTACACAACACCAGGAACTTGTTCATGCATTCAAAACATTCTAATCATCCCTGTTCTGGCCAGAAATTGGCCAAGAACATCGCCGGTTTCCGGCGAACATCGCAAATCTTTAAAACACAACTCCCTTCGATTCAAGCATCCTCTGTTAACGAGCTATATATCAATCGATTGCAAATTTTATAAGGAACACAACCCACTATAAATCAACAGTTAATAACCCCTAAATCAAAAACCCCCAAATTTTAATTGAAAACATTCATACGGGTTATAAACCCTAATTTTGAAATTGAAAATTAAACCCACTTTTGAGCATGTTATTGAACTCCAAATCAGACGTATGACATATGAAAATCATCAGGAAAACAAGCTCTACAACATGCAATCATCAAATCATACAAACAATCATCCGAACAAAATTTCATATTTTTAATAAAATAAATTCGAAAATAAATAATTTTTAAAAAAATAACCTTGATTTCTGATGTAAAACAAAGCTCAGAATCTGATTGAACACCTCAAATCCTTCGTTTTGGTTACTCAAGCTTTAAAAACAGAGATCGGTAACGCCTTCGTTTTGTTGTTTGATTCTTAGAACAGTTTTAAGAAATTAGGGCTTTTCTCTGAAAATATAATTAACTATCTGCAAATGATTTTGATACGAAATAAAATACGGTAGAAGGCTATTTATAATTATGGAAAATTTGTATCCCGTTGGATCATTCCGGATATAAAACGGTACGTTTATTTGTAAAAACTGATCCAAACGGTATCGGTTTTCGGGATAATTATCCAAATAAATACAATTTGTACTGCGGTCTTGGTCTCAGCGCCTGGTTACACGTATTACGAAGTGATAATTGGGATAGTTTAATAAAAAGCTCCCATTTATCGAAAATACGGGTTTTATTGATTTACCGAAACCAATATTGTATCGAAAATGTTGCGCCGGGACCCGCGCAGGACAAACCGTAAGCCGGATCGAAAAAGTCGAAACATGGAATATGCTCGGAATATTACAATTAGGTTAGGTAGGAGTTCTCAGAAGAATTTCAGGTTCCAAAAACGTAACAACGGTTGACGTCGGTTGGTTCCCGTTTTCATAAAATAGATTTTAATTACCCGGAAAAAGATTTTAGAAATTTCATATGATTCTTATAAATCCATAAACCAACATAAAAATAATTAGGAAGATATGACAATTATCTATATTTTATTTTGGACATATAAAAATTAAAATACTCAATTAATATTATTTTTGAATATTCAAATACATATAACACTTAACAATTAACTCACATAATAGATACTGAACACACATAATAATTATATAATAGCAAAAATAATTACACGATATATCCCGGATATTACACTAATCCTTTGAGAAAGTTCGAAAAATATCTTCCAGTTACCTTAGTTAAATTATAATCTCCTTACGAATTTTTTTATTAAATTCTTCTGAACTAGCCTCATCCCTAAAGAATTTTTGCAGCTTATTCTCTGCATAACCATGTAGCCTTTCTAAAGCCACCTCAGCCTTACCTTGTAGTAACTCAAATACCTTTGTTTTCGTATATGCTTCTCGTGGCAAAGAATATCCATAAATATAAGTCCATTTTAATACTCGTCTTTATTAAAAAATCTGCTACCAAGCTTCCGTAAAAAAGCTTAGGTGTTCTCACTAACAATGTTTTTTCTCCAGGTTCGAGTTTCTGAAGTTTCTTTTTTTTATCTCGCTTAGATCTGATAATGCTTTCTCTCTTGACTTTTCATTTACAGCCCACCTTTCATAAAATTGAGCATATCTCTTGATGTATTCGTGAGCCGATGTAAGTCTAACAACTTCACATTATGCTCTCCTCACAGTCTCCTAATAACAGTTACATGCCTTAGGATCATGTGCATTCCATGATCTTAGGCATATCCAACAAAACTCGTGCTTGCAAGGACGTACAAGTACTCAGTCGTATGCTCCAACTGTACGTACAAACATCGAAAGTTCGTGTTCTATGATTTAGATGATAAATGCATCCAACATGTTTTGAAGACTACACGTGTATCATTATTGATTTTTGTATTCTCTGGACAATCACAAGAAAGTTTCTACGATTAAACAACAATACCATGATAAAATCTTACATAAGTTATCACCATTTCCCTGTATATATGACCTTTAAAAGTCATGGCCATACTTTAATACCCAGATATATTTATTGATTTTCTAATTAGTAAAATATATTATATTAATTATGTGTTAATTTGTATAAAAAACCTATTAGAAGAAATAATGAATGGCTTCATCACGGTAATCTTTAAAGTCAATATTAGCAAATTGGCAATGATTACTAAAATCTAGCTCGTAAAGAAGCTAAAGAAGCTTGACAAGTAAATAGTTATAATATCATTGATTGATCAAATCTTAATACAGCTCGTAAAGAAGCTAAAGAAGCTTGACAAGTAAATAGTTATAATATCATTGATTGATCGACCTTCTAAATGTTATAGAGCATCCATTTATTCAAGGCATATGTCTACAACTTCTGTGAAAAATTTGGCATTGGTGACTTGATGCAGCTAAATTTTGTGGCTTCATGCTCATAAATATAAGATTGAATAACATTAAAATCTTAATTTATTTAGAATTTAAAGATATTCAAGTTTTAATTAAACAACTTTGCAAACTTAGAGGACTATTCAATTTATTTCTAAAGAGATCAAAATAATATTGTATTGAGCCAATTAACAATTAGTCATTTATCCTTCCATTAGGGACACTTGTATAGTCCAGTTTCAAAAAAGCCCATATGTCGGTTTGGTGAACCACCAAATCATGAGTATGCATATATCTTAATAATCTAAAATCATTGTTTCATTTTAAAAATGTATTATCCATAAATATTCATATATTACTACATATTTAATATTTGTCCTTATCATTTTTGTAAAAAAAATGTGCCCTGTACTACTAAAATAATTTATTTTTCGATATACTATCTCTTACTATCCAAAATTGCATAATATTTAAAAATGTTTGTTTTATATTGTTGTTAAGTTACATTGTACCAAACATCCAAAAAATAAGTATATTGTGCATTGTGCATTGTATTCAAATAATTTATTTTTAAATATATAAATACCTCTCATCAATTAAAATGCATATTATTTAATAGAAAATGTGTCTTTCATATTATTGTCTTAACAAAACAGTCCAATTATATTATATATAAATATATGTAAAAAATTGTACTTTATTTTTCCAGTTGTATCTAGATTTCACAAATTAAATGACCATTTATAAAATTTGTATTTCCTGGATGTTATCCTGTTGTAAACATACGTTATACTTTGAAATAAGTGGTAATATTATTGACTTATTTTTTTCATATCCCTCTATTCTACTATAAATACGTACACAATCTATGTTCGTGCAAATCATAGAGTGTCCTTTTTTTTTATGTATTCTTGTATAGAATGGTAGTAAGAAGACCTCTCATATAATGAGAGTGTAAGAATATTTAAATTTGTTAACAAAAATGTGTTATAGTTTATCAAATCCATATAATTTGAGGATGTTCATGGTACATCATTATATTGAAATTAATTTTTTTAAGATGATGATGTTTTATGAACAATCCTTAGATTATATAGATTTTGTGTTTTAGAGAAATAGAAATGCATATTAATTAAAGAAAATTAGTGATACAATTTTCTTTTATATTACTGGTTAGTTATATTATTGAGGATTTGTGAATGCAATGAGTTGTTTCAATAATTTGGAAACTTGAGCTATTCTCATCCTTAACCATATGGGAGATGGGATTGCAAAGTCTTTTTACCATAATTTTTATTTTTCTGTTTATCAATTTTAATTGTGTATATTCATGTGTGAATATAATAGTGGGGTACAGGTGATACATCACTATATTGAAACTGTTAGATTATTAGATATTTAATTATATTTAATTATTAGATAAAAATTTTATATTAGAATTGTTTAGTAGTGGGGTAGTGGAGTAAATTATGGACATGTAATTTACCCATTAATTATAGTGGTTAGTTTTGGTAGTAGTTAGTTTTAATATGTTTGTAAAGCCTATATAATGGTTAGTTTACCTTGAGTTTTATAATAGGTAAAAATAGCAGTACAAGTTCTCTGCAAACTGTAAGTGTCTTTTTTTCTCTAAGTTTTTCCAACAAAAATTCAAATATTTAAGTAATGATTTATCATACTTTAGTTTCTAATATAAATGTGTATCAATGGTAGAAAAATAATTACCTAATTTTGTTAATGTAGCTATTAGGTACTTTTGTTTCAATCCATTTTTCATTTGATGAAGAGGTCTTTGGAAAATCATCTAATCTCCTTGTTGGCTATATGGTATGTGGTATCTCACATCCTAATTCCATTCTAATCCCCTAATGTGTGTGTAAGGGGTTTTATAAATTTTTATTTGATATGTAAGCGTGGACTACGGGTAATGAGTTTTACTTATGATACTAAAAAAATAACTTGACAACATTCAAATGTGGTATAGAAGTGTTACAAACTACTATTTGAAAATGCTAGTTTATTATGACTACATATCAAATGAGAATTTATCAAATCAATCATCCACTTGTCTAACATATTAGAATGAACTCGGGTGTCTAATACTAAATAACACCGGGAGCTGCAGGGGACTAAGTTTCTATTTCATGATGGTGATATTGTAAGTAAACTCGATAAATATAATGACTTGTAATTTAGAAATTCAGTTTAATTAAATTTATTTGATGGTCCTCTCTTAGTAAAATGAATAATGATACGATGAATACAGGAGGTAACTCAAGGGGAAATTGGGATTGATTTTCAAGTGTTGTGATGGAACTAATGGAGAAGCAGTCTGCATAAACTACATGGGTTCACTCTTACTCTAACCTTTAGTATAATCTGTGGAAGCGACCAACATCAATTTATACTTATGGTTTGTGTACAATATTCTCTTAAAAAATTGGTTGAAACATCAAAGAAGCACATACATGTGATGAAATGCATAAATTGTATAACATTATGTTTATAGATTCTTCACTTTGTTTAACAGCCTCGCGTATATTCCTTTCTGTTTTTCCTATGTTTCTTTCTGCTTTGAATTATCTCTGCATTTTCTAACGAGTCTGGATATAAAATTTAATAATAAAAATAAATACGAAATTGATGTGTTTCATTAAGACTTTACAAATATGTAATAATGGTATGTCATCATTTACATATATAATAATTTGATTTGTGAGCAGGGAATTGGACATAAATGAACGTGTTCGAAGTGGATTGGTACCTTAATTCATTTGTGGTTCGAGATGTGATGGACGTTTGCAGCTCTTCGCCTCCTCGTCAAAAATCAATTTCTTAATGTCTATATTCAATTGTAATTTACAATAATATTTTAGATCCTAATACGCTTGACCCCCGGGCCACAGCCAACGGTTAGAAACAAAGTGGTATGATGTAAGTACAGTTCTATTTAATTACAAGAGAAACCATAATGAATACTTCAAAATAGTTTGTCCAATAATCATCTAAAAAGGAAAGCCAGCTAGAAAATAATTGCTGCCAAATTAATGTTGTTTGCTACAAAATAATGCTCTCTGACATACACCCTTTCCATTAAAGATAAATACCAGACAATGGGATGCTTCAAATCTTTTTGTGTTACTTGTTCTGCTTTTGGGGGTGATAGAGATGTTCTAAACTATTTTTTGGTTTGCACCCATGATGGCATTTGGTCTAGTTGTATGATTCTCGCTAAGGGAGTGAGATATTCCGAGTTCAATGCTCAGAATTCCCCTTTTCATGACTATTTTAATTTTTTTTTACTGCCCAGCTTATCACATAATATTATAAGCCTATAAGTAGTTTTCCACTTTCATATGAGATGTAGCAGAATTAAAATTACTTCATAGAAATTCTACTACATTAATATTCCAATCAAACAAACATCAAAATATAGGAATTGTCTAACATAAGTAAAGCAAAATCTAAGTAATATGAAAATTTAAGGTAAAAACAAAACCAGTTCACTTGAAAACAAAGCAGTAGCAACTACTTACTAAATCCCTTAAATTAAGCTGACTTGAAAAATAAGAATTGAAAAATCCCTTTTGATTGGTGTCTCTATTTTAACCCCCTTTACGCACCAAGCACCCTTAGCACATGTTATGGTCACAATCATTTAGGATATTACAATATTGACATTGCCAGGCATCTGTCAATTGGACATGTTTTTCTTTCACTAGAGTAACATCAACTTCAGATAGCCCATTTTCTAATCTTTTGAGAAAGTTTGAAAAATATCTTCTAGTTACCATTGTTAAATTTATAAGCTCGTTATGATTTTTTTTATTAAATTCTTCTGAGCTAGCCTCATCCCTAAAGTATTTTTGCAGCTTATTCTCTGCGTAATCATGGAGCCTTTCCAAATCCACCTCAGACTCACCTTGTGGTTAATCAAATTGTTTTTTTTTTCGTATATGCTTCTGGTGGCATAGAATATCCATAAATATAAGTCCAGTTTAACACTAGCCTTCATTCAAAAATCTGCTCCCAAGCTTCCATAAAGAAGCTTGGTTGTTCTCGCTGACAATATTTTTTCTCGAGTTTCTGAAGTTTCTTATTTTATATCTCGCTTAGATCTACTAATGCTTTCTGTCTTGACTTTTCATTTACAACCAACCTTTCATAATAATGAGCATATCTCTTGATGTATTCATTGGTCCTGACCCTCTTGTTTCCCTTACCCTTGTCTCCATTACCCTTCTTCGAATTCAGGCTCGACCATGTCACCTATAAAAAATAACAATGGAACAAGGATATTATGCTAACTCGTCTTATAGCATAAAAAGAAGATAGTGAATATTCAGACTAATAGATACCTGTGTCAGTTTTCAGGGGCTCGTTCCTTTCTTAAACACAAGAAACTCAAAAGCAAATTGGGAAGTATTCAGAAAATCAACAATCACAAGCTAACACCTTTGTCAAAGACTCATATTAGTAAATCAACAATGCAGGCAAAACTTTCACCTTTGCACTTGGTAAGGTACAAATTCTGTATATTGCAGATCCCGTCTTGGTGAGAGAAATTAATATAAGCAAAAACATTAGACTTGGGAAAGCCTGCTTACTTGCAGAAGGATAGGGGGCCTCTACTACGCAAAGGTCTGATTACAACAAATCAGGAAGTTTGGTCTCACCAGAGAAAAAACATTGCTCATAATCTTTTTGTAGACAAAGTCAAGGTACTCCTTATTCATAAGCTTTAGTTCTATATTATCTATTGATTGACTAGTTGAGATTATATACGTTATGTAATAATTGGTCGCAGGACATGCTAAGCATAGTGTTAGTGTCCGGGAGCAAACTAATCAAATCTTTGGAGAATGTGGTTGGGGATAGTGGGAAAATTGCAGAGATAAAAGTGGATGATTATGCGAGGGATTTCACATGCCATGTATTTTCTACTATCATGTTTGGGGAAAACTATCCTATAAACACAGGCTTGTTTTCAAATATAGAGCTCTCAAACAAGCCTCTGGTTCGCCAACCGTACTCAATGGCCGTCCTTTCTATAGGTGAGGAACTCCATACTTGTTCTTTTAGACTAATAACAGTAATTCAGACTAACAATCATAAGTTACTCCGAAAGTTGTTGACAAATTTTTAGTCTGCCCTAAACCAGTTACATATCTGCTAACAGAATCACTTTAAACAAACACCCAAAATCACTAAATCACACATGGCCATAAAAGAATTCACAATTAAAACCACACGAAAGATTCGAAAACCACAACAACTAAACCAAAATCAACAATTAACAAAACAAATGAAGGCCTTTTGAGCAGCCAAAACAGAGTCAACCACCACAGCTTTGACTTTACACAGATGTTCTATATATGTTGACTATACACAAATACTAATTTGGGGCTCTTTCAAAGAGAACATTAACAAAGTGACACATATATACAGTCCGAGAGACACACAAACAGTCAGAGAGAGAGTAAGAGAGAGAAAGAGAGAGAAAGAACACCTGTGTACTTAGCCTCGCCAGTTTCAGCCTCTGATTTGAGGTTTCAGCCATCGTTTGTAAACCCTAGCTGCGCCGTGAAAGAAAGAAGAGAAAGAGGGGAAACGATGTAATTGAAATTTTGGGGGTAAATAAAGTATATACCTAAAAACTAAGTCGGCTAATAATAGTTGAATTTAGCCGTGTCGTGCAATAAGACCTTGTTTGGTTGAAAAAAATGAATCAGAGTGTTCTCCCAGTTAAGCTTCTGTATAAAACCTCCTGTTATCAACCAAAATACAAACACTATCATCCACTTTACAAAAATTTACAAACATTTAATTAAATTTCAAATTTAAAAAATATAAATAAAGTAGCAATTGTTTTGATATAAATTTTATTAATAATAATGAATTACACCAAGTCATCATCATCATTAAATTCATCATTTTCCGTTCCATTTTCTTCGTCTTCATCTTCGGCTTCCTTATCATTTTTACTTTCTTCATCATTATCATGATGTATCGAGTAGTCATTTTCAAACATCCTTAAATTAACAAAAAAATTTGAAGGATCACGAATAGTAACACTTTCGACATGGGAAGATGAAGCATTTGACACTTCATTTTGTAAAGCATCATCGATGATTTTGATATTTTCCTTGGTTGACACACTTTCATCAACTTATCGACTCTTTGTTGTTAGAACCGTGTACCATGTTGCTTTTGCATTTAAAATATTTGGTGCATAGTACACTTGATGAGCTTGGCTAGCCAACACAAACACGTCATCGACATTTAGTTTTGATTTGACATCCACGGTAGTCATCCGATGTCTATCAACTTTGACATGTGTCGTATGATCAAACCAATGACACTTGAAGACAATCACTTGATGTCCATTATGATAGAAGAGTTTTAAAATTTCTTCCACCCTTCCGTAATAGTTTCCATAAGTTTCATTGTAAGAAGTCCCTACAATTATAATTGTTTATAATTTTGATTAAAAGATAAAGGAAAAATATGTTTCAAATATTATGAGTAAAAGTCTCACCGATGACAACTACACCGGAATTTTTTGAAGTGAGCTCCTTATCATTTGGGCAACTAAATTTGTAACCATTGCATTTGCAAGCTTTATAAGACTCCACTTTAAACATCGGACCTCTTATTAGGTCTAGAAATTTCTTTTTGAGCTCTTCATCATCTTGTACCTAAAACATGTGTGACATGATACATAAATATAAGAATACATTTAAAGATTGCATGAGAAATATATATAATATGTGTATAGGTGTTTATATATAAATCAAAACACATACCCTTCTTTCAAACCAATCTTTAAAATTTTCTTTTTGGTATTGTTCTTTTTCGGCGTCATTGAGAAGGGGGTAATGTTGTTGCACTAACTTCTGGAATCCACTACATTTTTTTGTTCAAAAATAAGAAAAAATAAGTTGTAAACTAAATTCTTAATTTTTGAATTAAAGAGGGTTTAGAAAAATCTTACTGCAAGTACTTTCCAACTTCCGGTGAATTAATAAGAATATAGTATGCCACAAGTTCATGTTCATCACCATTCAAGATTCTATCTCTACTTTGTAGACTAGGATGTGTCAGATATGTATAAACTTCTAACAATTCGACATCATGAAACTTTCGAGGTGCCTCATTCCGACGTAACTGACCATACACAACTTTTGAATCAAAAAATACTGAGCAAAAGTGTACACTTTCCTCCTCAATATAGCGTTGTGCCATGGAACCTTCTGCTCGAGCTTTGTTGGTTCAATTTCAGGATATGCAAGAATCTCTCAACAAAATATATCCAACGCCCATTAGTCAGACCCCCCAACTTACACTCGGTAGCTAAATGGAGTTGCAAGTGCTCCATCAGATGAAAAAACCCTGGAATGAAGACAGTTTCAAGTTTTGACATTATTCTCACTATATTTGAGTATTTGAGTATTTGACGAGCATAAATCTTGAAAGAAGTTGCACAACTCAATAATAGGATCAGCTACATGTTTCGGAAGTAAGTCACGACAAATGATAGGCAACAACTTTTGCATGAAGACGTGACAGTCATGTTCTTTCATCCCGCGAATGCAATTTTTTTTCCAATTTACGCACCTTGATATATTTGAGGCATACCCATCTGGAAGTTGTAATTCTTCAATCCACTTGAACAACTTATGAATTTGTTCTTTGGAAAGAGCGTATAGCGCATGTGGTTCCGTACCATCATCTTGAATCCACGAATCACGATGCACACTTAATTCTTTACAATCATTCCTCGCTTTTGTGTTATCTTTGGACTTGTTTGCATCATCAAGAATTGTGTAGATTATGTTGTCAAAGATATTTTTTCAGTGTGCATAATGTCAATGTTGTGACGAAGGCTAAGTGTCTCCCAATATGGAAGCTCAAAAAATGGAGAACTGTGAGTCCAATTATGTGTCACAACAAAATCCCTTGGTTTTCTCTTTGTTGACTTTCCTGGAGGGGGAATTGTATCTGCTCGCACATGGTCTTTGCAAAAGATCCTGAATGTTTAGCGCAGACTGATCGGGTTTCAATAATTCCAAACCTTGTACTCCTTCTCAGGGGATCATCTGCTTCCAAAAAATACCGAGCAGTACCATAAAAAGTAGATTTACCACCATGTTTGAGTTGTTTAGCTTTTACCTCTCCCATGCAAACTGGACATGCCAACTTACCTAAAACATATGTGAAAAACTTAATAATAAACATATGTGAAATTATATAAAATATGTACACATGTGTGTGTTTAAAAAATAAAACATGTACCCTTAGTGGACCACCCACTAAGCATGGCAAGTGCAGGAAAGTCACTAATTGTCTATAAAAGTGCAGCCTTCATCATAAATTTGTACGTGAATATATGTCATATGTTTCCACCCCGGTATGCCACAATAATTTCAACTCATCAATTAGCGGCCTAAGATAAACATGTAAGTCTTTTATAGGATCCGTTGGTCCGGGAATAAGAAGAGGCATGAACATGTATGGAGCCTTAGTACACATAGACGGGGGAAGATTATACACAACAATCACCACAGGCCATACAGTATACTCCTTGGCATGAGCATCGTGAAAGGGATCAAATCCATTAGTACAGAGTCTGAGTCTAACATTTCTAATCTTTTTGAAAATCGTGTAAATCTACGATCAAATTGTTTCCATTCATCTCCATCTGCTGGGTGACTTAATTGACCTTCAACAACAACTCTATCATGATGCCATCTCATACATTTTGCAGTTTTCTCAGCCATGAATAAATGCTGCAATCTCGTGGTAATAGGAAAATAACGCAAGATCTTACGCGAGATCTTCTGTTTTTTAGGATCCTTTTGCACTTTGTAACGGTCTTTTTTGCATATATCACACTTGGTCTTCTCACCGTGTTCCTTGTAGAATAACATGCAATCATTCTCACAAGCATCAATATTTTCATACTCCATGTTCAATCCTCTAATCATCTTTCGTACAGTGTAGTACTTCTCAGGCAACTTATGATCATGAGGGAATACTAATCCAATGAGGTGTAACAAGTCATCAAAACCATTATTTACTACAATTATGCCTATTTTTCCAACGAAGCAACTCCATTATAAACTCCAATGTTGTAAAATTGGCATTATTTGGATATATTGGTTCGGAAGCGGTATTTACCATCTCGTTAAATTCTTTTGCTTTTGCATTCGGTTCTTCATCAAAATCTTCGCAATCCTCAAAATCATCATCATGTGCATCATACATATCATCATCTCTGTAGCTAGTGTTGCTAAAACTCGTTCCAACATCGTTCCGCAACACATCTTTTTCCCCATGACAATCCCATCTAGTATACCATTGCATAATACAATGTCGATACAAATCAACTTTCACGGTACTAGGATACTTGTAGTACTCATTACCACAATTTTTGCACCGACATCTTATAAGACCGTTGTCTTCGGGATCAAGATTTTCAATAGTAAATTTAATGAAATTATCCACACCATTTTTGTAATCTTCCGTTAAATATTTTGCCTCATTAAATCGATGACGACCAATCCAACTACGATCGGATGTCATCTACAAAATGATCAATAAAAATAAATTACCAATTTAATTATGGAAACTAAGATTATCTCATTATTAAATACCATATTAGTCACCAAAAAATAAACAAATAATAATCACATTATTCTTGAAAAAAAATTTAATCTACTCAAATTTATAAAGTTTATCACAATTAAACTATTTAAAACAAAAATCTGTAAAAGAATTACACTTACTTGATGATTTGAGATTTGAGATGCTCACATGAAGAAGTAATTTTTAGTAGAAAAGCAAAAAAAGTAGTGAAATGGGGAGAAAGTATGGAGGGAGAAACAATGGAGAAAACGGCTACTGGAATGGAAAAAGGGGTAGGGTTTCCGAAATGAGCACGGGTTAATTCAACCAGAAATAGTTGAATTTAGTACGGGTCAATTCCACCAGAAGTGGTCGAATTTAGTAACGCCCTAAAATCAGTCGAATTTATATTTATGCTACTAGTTATAGTTGTATTTATTTACATTCAACCGCAGCTGGTCGAATATAGTAAGATTTAATTCCACCAGACACGGTTGAATTTAGTATGTCAATAAATGCTTCCCACTGTAGTCGAATTTAGGAATATTCAACCGACTACGGTCGAATTTATCTCCGTTCTACCAAGGTCAGTTGAATTTATATAAATTCAACTACCTTAGGTCGAAAATATAATATTCAACCACCTACGGTCGAATTTATCTCCGTTCCACCAAGATCAGTTGAATTTATATTATTTCGACTGTTGTTGGTCGAAAATAGCAGAAATTATTCAAAAAAAAATTTTAGAGGGAAATTCCCTGCCCACTGAAAATTTTAAATTAAAGGGCGGCAATTTTTCCCGCCGATCCCACTTATTAAATTCGACCAAATTCGGTCGAATTTTTTACGCGGGAATTTTTTTTGGTGGGATTGTTCCTGCATTTTTTTCCCTCGTGCTAAATTTGACCGAAAAGAGAAGTTAGTCGAAAATAACCGTAAATTCGACCGGGTTATTTCGACCGCCGCTAAATTCGACCAAATGTTGGTCGAATTTAGCCGCACCTACTAAATTCGACCGAATATAGTAGAATTTATGTGCAGTCGAATTTAATTGGTTGAAAATACCCTAATTCTCTTGTAGTGATATTTTGAAGACTACACGTATATCAGTATAGATTTTTGTATTCTCTCGACAATCACAATAAAGTTTATGTGATTAAACAATAATGCCATCATAAAATCTTACATAAGTTATCACTATTTCCCTATATATATGACCATTAAAAAACATGGCCACACTTTAATACTCAGATATATTTATTTGATTTTCTAATTAGTAAAATATATGTTATATTAATTATGTGTTAAGTTTTATAAAAAAGCTAATAGAAGAAATAATGAAAGGCTTTATCAGGGTAATCTTTAAAGTAAATAATAGCAAATTGGCAATGATTACTAAAATCTAGCTCGTAAAGAAGCCAAAGAAGCTTGACAAGTAAATAGTTATAATATCATTGATTGATCAAACCTTAATATAGCTCGTAAAAAAGCTAAAGAAGCTTGACAAGTAAATATTTATAATATCATTAATTGATCGGCCTTCAAAATGTTAGAGAGCATCCATTTATTCAAGGCATGTGTCTACACCTTCTGTAAAAAATTTGGCATTGGTGAGTTGATGCAGTTAAATTTTGTGGCTTCACGCTCATAAATATAAGATTAAATAACATTCAAATCTTAATTTATTGAGAATTAAAAGATATTCAAGTTTTAATTAAACAACTTTGCAAACTTGAAGGACTATTCAATTTATTTCTAAAGAGATTAAAATAGTATTTTATTGTGCCAATTAACAATTAGTCAATTACCCTTTCATTAGGGACACTTATAGTCCAGTTTCGAAATAACTCATGTGTCCTTTTGGTGAACCACCAACAAATCATGGGTATGCATATATGTTAATAATCTAAATATCATTTTTTCACTTTAAAAATATATTATGGATAAATATACATATTCATATATTACTACTTATTTAATATTTGTCCTTATCCTTTTTGTAAAAAAAATGTGCCCCTTACTCCTAAAACAATTGATTTTTGGATATACTATCTCTTACTATCCAAAATTACATAATATTTAAAAATGTTTGCTTTATATTGTAGTTAAGTTACATTGTACATAACATTAAAAAAATTATATTGTGCATTGTGCATTGTATTCAAATAATTTTTTTTTAAATATGTAAATACCTCTCATCAATTAAAATTGCATATTTTTAATAAAAAATGTGTCTTTCATATTATGGTCATAACAAAAATTGGTGTGAATAAGTGAATACAGTTCAATCAAACTTGTTAGAGTTTAATCAAATAACTGGGAAAATACACAATGTATGCTAAGTGTTAACTTTTATTATATGAGTGCTAAGTACATATATATGAAAAATATAAACAGAAACAAATGACTTAGCTACATACAAACTAAAAGAACATGGCAACTAACTTCCTATTACAACTCATTATTCAAAGGTAACTGATAAACACCTAAAAAGACTCCACGAATACATTGACTATGTCCAACACATAGACTCCACATTTGCAGATCGAGCCAACCAACAAGGACAAACAAATAGCGAAGCCCACAAACTCACATTAAAGCCCAACAAAAAAGTCCAACTATATTATATATAAATATATGTAAAAAATTGTATTTTTCCAGCTCTATACAGATATCATAAATTAAATGAGTATTTATGAAATTTGTATTTGGTGGATGTTATCCAGCTGTAAACATATGTTATACTTTGAAATCATTGGTAATATTATTGACTTATTTTTTCATATCCCTGTATTCTACTATAAATACCTGCATAATCTATGTTCCTCATATACAAATTACAAATCAAAGAGTGTCCTTGTTTATACATTCTTGTATAGAATGATAGTAAGAGGACCTCTCATATAATGATAATGTAAAAATATTCAAATTTGTAAACAAAAATTTGTTATAGTTTATCAAATCCATATAATTTGAGGATGTTCATGCTACATCATTATATTGAAATTAATTTTTTAAGATGATGATGTTTCATGAACAATCCTTAGATTATATAAATTTCCTTTGTTAACAGTTGTATTCATAGAAATAGAAATGCATATTAATTGAAGAAAATTAGTGATATAATTTTTTTTATATTACTGGTTAGTTATATTATCGAGGATTTGTGAATGCAATAAGTTATTTCAATAATTTGGAAACTTGAGCTAATATGATCCTTAACCATATGGGAGATCGGATTGCAAAGTCTTTTTGCCATAATTTTTAATTTTCTGTTTATCAATTTTAATCATGTATGTTTATATTCATAGGTGAATATAATAGTGGGGTAGCGGTGATATATGAGTATATCAAAATTCAAATATTTAATTGATAATTTATCATACTTTAGTTTCTAATATCAATATGTATCAATGGGAGAAAAATAATTAGCTAATTTTGTTAATGTGGCTATTAAGTACTTTGGTCACAATCAATTTTTTATTTGATGAAGAGGTCTTTGGAAAATCATCTAATCTCCTTGTTGACTCTATGTCATCTGGTATCTCACACCCGTAATTCCATTCTAATGAGCTATTGTGTGTGTAATGAGTTTTATAAATTTTCATTTGACATGTAATGGTGGACTACCTCACAATGAGTTCTACTTATGATACTAAAAAATATAGCTTAACAACATTCAAATGCGGTATAGGAGTGTTACAAACTACTATTTGAAAATGCTAGTTTATTATGACTACATTTCAAATGAGAATTTCCCAAATCAATTATCGAAGCTTCAACATATTAGAATGAACTCGGGTGTTTGATACTAAATAACACTAGCAGCTGCAGGGGATTCAAGTTTCTACTTCATGATGGTGATATGCCTCTAAGTAAACCCGATAAATATAATCCCTTATAATTTAGAAATTCAGTTTAATTCAATTCTTTTGATAGTCCTCTCTTAGTATAATAAATAATGATACGATGAATAGAGGAGGTAACTCAAAGGAAAACTGGGATTGATTTGCAAGTGTTGTGATGGAACTAATGTAGAAGCAGTCTACATAAACTACACGCGTTCACTCTTGCTCTAGCCTTTATAGTGTAATCCATGGAAGCGACCAAGATCAATTTATACTTATGGTCAGTGTACAATATTCTCTAAAAAATGGTTGGAACATCAAAAAAGCACATATATATGACCGACTGCATAAATTGTATAATATTATGTTTATAGATTCTTCACTTTGTTTAACAACATCCTGTGTATTCCTTTTTGTTTTTTCTTATGTTCCTTTCTGCTTTGAATTATGTCTGCATTTTCTAGTGAGTTTGGATATGAAATTTAATAATAAAAAAGAATAAGAAAATGATGGGTTTCATTTAAGACTTTACAAATATGTAATAATGGTATGTGGCCATTTACATGTATAATAATTTGAATTGTGAGCAGGGAATTCGACATCTGTAGTGTGTGGATGTTTCTATTTGTATTAAATGAACGTGTTCGAAGTGGATTGGTAGCTTAGTCATTTTATAATTAAATAACAACGTTCAAATACCCGAATCTGACTTTAAAATGATTTAATAATAGTTATCGAGCCTTGAAAATAATTTCAAATAATATTTTAAAACTCGAAACTATTTTTCAAAATTTGTAAATCAAAATTAATAAATAAATCTAATTAAAAATCAATTAAAATTAATTAATAATTAAATAAATCAATTAATCAATTAATTTTTGAATTAATTGATCAATTAAATTATTAATTATCCACTAAAATTAATTATTTAATTAATTCAGATTTTTTTTTGAAATAAAAATAATTTTCGTAATTAAAATAATGATTTTTGGAATTTTTAAATTATTAAAAACAATTTTCTGAAAATAAATATAGACATAATATCATTTTTATAATTTTTATAAATAGAAATCCATTTTTTATAAGTTTTTAAAATAGGGTTTATAAAAATTTGCCACCTTCTTCCTCGGTCGCCGGCGGCAGCCATTGCTGGCCGACCTCAAGCTCGAAAATCTGTCCAGAATTCCCTCAAAAGATGCAGATTAAAAGCAGTGTAGAGCAGGAACATCATCGTGGTTTCTTAGGTCATAAACGATACCCGAGTCGGCCGGAAAACCGACTGGAATTCACGTCGCCGGTGATGTCAGATTTTCTGACGACTTTCAGTCGACATCCAATAGACAAAATTTTAACATGGTTTGATTGCTGGTGAGACGATCTACATCTCTACAGTCTGCAAACATGCCCAGATTTAACGGGTTTAAAAATCTGGCCAAAACATGAATTTTCCGATTAATTTTTTCAAGAACACCAAGAACATTCAAACTCGAAGATCAAACGAACTTTTCTACATGTTAATGAACTCCAAATTTGACATATAATATACCAAAATGAAAAAGATAAAATTATCTACAAGATACAATCATCAATTATATAAAAAACATCAACATCAAAAATTCCTATTTTAATCATTAATTAATTCGAATTAAAATAATTAAATAAGAAAATCACCTAGATTTCTGCACTGAAATGGATGATTGATTATGAAAGAAATTTTCGAGAGCTTCGATTCGGTATATGGCATGCTTGATTCTGAGTTCGATAACGCTTTCGAATTTGAGTTTGATTCTGAAGAACGTGACGATTTTACAGAGTTTTCTCTGTATTTTCTATATTTTTACTGATCGATTATGATTATATGAATAAAATGAAATAATAAATAGGCTATTTATATTTATGGAATATTAATACATGTTGGATCATATTGGATAAAAAAATAAGTTACTTTGCCGCTAAGAAACTGCAAAAACGATCCGATTGGACAATATTTTTGATAACTATCAACCTGTTTTGGATAATTATCAAAACTTTTGGATAACTATTAAAACTTTTGGATAATTATCAAGACCGGGCTTCTTATAAAACACTTTATCTGAAGATAATGTTATCGAAATGGTTATAGTATCGAAAATTTTGCGCCGGGACACGCACGGGTCAAACCGTAATCCGAACAAAAAAGTCAAATCACGGAAAATGTCCGGAATTATCAGATTGGATTAGGAAGGAATTTTTTGAAGAGTTTTGGGTTGTAAAAATGTAAAAACGGTTGAAGTTGGACGATTCCGGGCTTTATAAAATAGTTTTGTAATTATTCAGAAAATAATTAATAAAGTCATAAATCATTATAAAATTGTATAACAATCCAAAAATTACCAGAAAAATACCATAATTATCTATATTTTATTCTGGACATAATAAAATTAACATGCCTATACTCTACCACATATAAACATCCATATAACAACACCAATCATCAGATAATTCACCAAAAATCAGATAATAATCATATAATAATCACATAATAATTATTTATTGATAGAAACAGTTACACGTTATGTCCCGGATATTACAATAGAGGAGGTAACTCAAAATTATAGGGAATGTTGGGATTGATTTGCCAGTGTTGTCATGCAACCAATGGAGAAGCAGTCTGCATAAACTATACGGGTTCAGTCTTGCTCCAGTCTTCAGTGTAATCCATGGAAGAGACCACGACCAATTTATACTTATGGTCCGTGTACAATATTCTCTTAAAATATTGATTGAAACATCAAAGAAGCAAATATATGTGACTGAATGCATAAATTGTATAACATTATGTTTATAGATTCTTCACTTTATTTAACAATCTCCAGTATATTCCTTTCTGTTTTTGCCTATGTTCCTTTCAGCTTTGAATTATGTCTGCATTTTATAGCGAGTCTAGATGTGAAATTTAGATATAAAGAAGAATATGAAAGTGATGGATTTCATTTAAGACTATAATAATATGTAATAATAGTATGTCACCATTTCATGTATAATAATTTGAATTATGAACGGGGAATTGGACATGTGTAGTCTGAGGATGTATCTGTTTGTATTAAATGAACGTGTTCGAAGTGGATTGGTAGCTTAATCGATTTATGGTTCGAGATGTGATGGACGTTTGTATCCCTTCGGCTCCTCATCAAAAATCAATTTCTTAATGTCAATATTCAGTTGTAATTTACAATAATATTTTAGATCCTAATACGCTTGACCCCTAGGCCACAACAAATGGTTAGAAACAAAAAGGTATGGGGTAAGTGCAGTTCTAGTGAATTATAAGAGAACCATAATGAATACTTCATTTCTCAGAATTCCCTATTTTCCCTCACATTCGAATCAAACAAACATTAAAATATAGGAATTGTCTAATATACGGAAAACAAAATCTAAGTAATATAAAAATTTAAGGTAAATACAAAACCAGTTCACTTGCAAATAAAGCGGTAGCAACTACTTACTAAATCTCTTAAATTAAGCTGAGTTGAAAAATATGAAATTTTTTTATCTCGCAGCCTTAAAGAGACTCTTACCTCGAAATTCTTGAATGGTGTCTCTATTTTAGCCCCCTTTACGCACCAAGCACCTTTAGCACATGTTATGGTCACAATCATTTTAGGGCAGTACATTATTGACACTTCCAGGCATCTGTCAATTGGACATGCTTTTCTTTTACTGGAGTAACATCAACTTCAGATAGCCCATTTTCTAATCCTTTGAGAAAGTTCGAAAAATATCTTCCAGTTACCTTAGTTAAATTTATAATCTCCTTACGAATTTTTTTATTAAATTCTTCTGAACTAGCCTCATCCCTAAAGTATTTTTACAGCTTATTCTCTGCATAATCATGGAGCCTTTCTAAAGCCACCTCAGCCTCACCTTGTAGTTACTCAAATACCTTTATTTTCTTATATGCTTCTCGTGGCAGAGAATATCCATAAATATAAGTCCATTTTAATACTCGTCTTTATTAAAAAATCTGCTACCAAGCTTCCGTAAAAAAACTTAGGTGTTCTCACTAACAATGTTTTTTCTCCAGGTTCGAGTTTCTGAAGTTTCTTTTTTTTATCTCGCTTAGATCTGATAATGTTTTCTCTCTTGACTTTTCATTTACAGCCCACCTTTCATAAAATTGAGCATATCTCTTGATGTATTCGTGAGCCGATGCTCTAAGTCTAACAACTTCACATTATGCTCTCCTCACAGTCTTCTAATAACAGTTACACGCCTTAGGATCATGTGCATTCCATGATCTTAGGCATATCCAACAAAACTCGTGCTTGCAAGGACGCTTACAAGTACTCAGTAGTATGCTCCAACTGTACGTACAAACATCGAAAGTTCGTGTTCTGTGATTTAGATGATAAATGCATCCAACATGTTTTGAAGACTACACGTGTATCATTATTGATTTTTGTATTCTCTGGACATTCACAAGAACGTTTCTACGATTAAACAACAATACCATGATAAAATCTTACATAAGTTATCACCATTTCCCTGTATATATGACCTTTAAAAGTCATGGCCATACTTTAATACCCAGATATATTTATTTGATTTTCTAATTAGTAAAATATATATTATATTAATTATGTGTTAATTTGTATAAAAAACCTATTAGAAGAAATAATGAATGGCTTCATCACGGTAATCTTTAAAGTCAATATTAGCAAATTGGCAATGATTACTAAAATCTAGTTCGTAAAGAAGCTAAAGAAGCTTGACAAGTAAATAGTTATAATATCATTGATTGATCAAACCTTAATATAGCTCGTAAAGAAGCTAAAGAAGCTTGACAAGTAAATAGTTATAATATCATTGATTGATCGGCCTTCTAAATGTTATAGAGCATCCATTTATTCAAGGCATGTGTCTACAACTTCTGTGAAAAATTTGGCATTGGTGACTTGATGCAGCTAAATTTTGTGGCTTCATGCTCATAAATATAAGATTGAATAACATTAAAATCTTAATTTATTTAGAATTTAAAGATATTCAAGTTTTAATTAAACAACTTTGCAAATTTAGAGGACTATTCAATTTATTTCTAAAGAGATCAAAATAATATTGTATTGAGCCAATTAACAATTAGTCATTTACCCTTCCATTAGGGACACTTGTATAGTCGAGTTTCAAAAAAGCCCATATGTCCTTTTGGTGAACCACCAAATCATGAGTATGCATATATCTTAATAATCTAAAAATCATTGTTTCAATTTAAAAATGTATTATCGATAAATATTCATATATTACTACATATTTAATATTTGTCCTTATCATTTTTGTAAAAAAAATGTGCCCCTTACTACTAAAATAATTTATTTTTCGATATACTATCTGTTACTATCCAAAATTGCATAATATTTAAAAATGTTTGTTTTATATTGTTGTTAAGTTACATTGTACCAAACATCCAAAAAATAAGTATATTGTGCATTGTGCATTGTATTCAAATAATTTATTTTTTAAATATATAAATACCTCTCATCAATTAAAATTGCATATTACTTAATAGAAAATGTGTCTTTCATATTATTGTCTTAACAAAAAAGTTCAACTATATTATATATAAATATATGTAAAAAATTGTACTTTATTTTTCCAGCTGTATATAGATTTCACAAATTAAATGAGCATTTATAAAATTTGTATTTCCTGGATGTTATCCTGTTGTAAACATACGTTATACTTTGAAATCAGTGGTAATGTTATTGACTTATTTTTTTCATATCCCTCTATTCTACTATAAATACGTACACAATCTATGTTGGTGCAAATCATAGAGTGTCCTTTTTTATGTATTCTTGTATAGAATGATAGTAAGAAGACCTCTCATATAATGATAGTGTAAGAATATTTAAATTTGTTAACAAAAATGTGTTATAGTTTATCAAATCGATATAATTTGAGGATGTTCATGGTACATCATTATATTGAAATTAATTTTTTTAAGATGATGATGTTTCATGAGCAATCCTTAGATTATATAGATTTTGTATTTTAGAGAAATAGAAATGCATATTAATTGAAGAAAATTAGTGATACAATTTTCTTTTATATTACTGGTTAGTTATATTATTGAGGATTTGTGAATGCAATGAGTTGTTTCAATAATTTGGAAACTTGAGCTAATGTGATCCTTAACCATATGGGAGATGGGATTGCAAAGTCTTTTTACCATAATTTTTATTTTTCTGTTTATCAATTTTAATTGTGTATATTCATTGGTGAATATAATACTGGGGTACATGTGATACATCACTATATTGAAACTGTTAGATTTATGCTTCAAATATTGTCTAGTTAATTATATTTAATTATTAGATGTTTTAGATATTTAGCAATAGATTAATTATTAGATAAAAATATTATATTAGCATTGTTTAGTAGTGGGGTAGTGGAGTAAATTATGGACATGTAATTTACCCATTAATTATTAGTGGTTAGTTTTGGTAGTAGTTAGTTTTAATATGTTTGTAAAGCCTATATAATGGCTAGTTTACCTCGAGTTTTATAAAAGTAAAAATAGCAGTACAAGTTCTCTGCAAACTGTAAGTGTCTTTTTTTCTCTAAGTTTTTTCAACAAAAATTCAAATTTTTAAGTGATGATTTATCATACTTTAGTTTCTAATATAAATGTGTATCAATGGTAGAAAAATAATTACCTAATTTTGTTAATGTAGCTATTAGGTACTTTTGTTTCAATCCATTTTTCATTTGATGAAGAGGTCTTTGGAAAATTATCTAATCTCCTTGTTGCCTATATGGTATGTGGTATCTCACATCCTAATTCCATTCTAATCCCCTAATGTGTGTGTAAGGGGTTTTATAAATTTTCATTTGATATGTAAGCGTGGACTACGGGTAATGAGTTTTACTTATGATACTAAAAAAATAACTTGACAACATTCAAATGTGGTATAGGAGTGTTACAAACTACTATTTGAAAATGCTAGTTTATTATGATAACATGTCAAATGAGAATTTATCAAATCAATCATCCACTTGTCTAACATATTAGAATGAACTCCGGTGTCTAATACTAAATAACACTCGGAGCTGCAGGGGATTGAAGTTCTATTTCATGATGGTGATATTGTAAGTAAACTCGATAAATATAAGGACTTGTAATTTAGAAATTCAGTTTAATTAAATTTATTTGATGGTCCTCTCTTAGTAAAATGAATAATGATACGATGAATACAGGAGGTAACTCAAGGGGAAATTGGGATTGATTTTCAAGTATTGTGATGGAACTAATGGAGAAGCAGTCTGCATAAACTACATGGGTTCACTCTTACTCTAACCTTTAGTGTAATCCGTGGAAGCGACCAACATCAATTTATACTTATGGTTTGTGTACAATATTCTCTTAAAAAATTGGTTGAAACATCAAAGAAGCACATATATGTGACGAAATGTATAAATTGTATAACATTATGTTTATAGATTCTTCACTTTGTTTAACAGCCTCGCGTATATTCCTTTCTATTTTTCCTATATTTCTTTCTGCTTTGAATTATCTCTGCATTTTCTAACGAGTATGGATATGAAATTTAATAATAAAAATAAATACAAAATTGATGTGTTTCATTTAAGACTTTACAAATATGTAATAATGGTATGTCATCATTTACATGTATAATAATTTGATTTGTGAGCAGGGAATTGGACATCTGTAGTTTGAGAATGTTTCTGTTTGTATAAATGAACGTGTTCGAAGTGGATTGGTACCTTAATTCATTTGTGGTTCGAGATGTGATGGACGTTTGCAGCTCTTCGCCTCCTCGTCAAAAATTAATTTCTTAATGTCTATATTCAATTGTAATTTACAATAATATTTTAGATCCTAATACGCTTGACCCCCGGGCCACAGCCAACGGTTAGAAACAGGGTGGTACGATGTAAGTACAGTTCTATTTAATTACGAGAGAAACCATAATGAATACTTCAAAATAGTTTGTCCAATAATCGTGTAAAAAGGAAAGCCAGCTAGAAAAATAATTGCTGCCAAATTAATGTTGTTTGCTACAAAATAATGCTATCTGACATACACCCTTTCCATTAAAGATAAATACCAGACAATGGGATGCTTCAAATCTTTTTGTGTTACTTGTTCTGCTTTTGGGAGTGATAGAGATGTTCTAAACTATTTTTTGGTTTGCACCCATGATGGCATTTGGTCTAGTTGTATGATTCTCACTTAGGGAGTGAGATATTCCGAGTTCAATTCTCAGAATTCCCCATTTTCATGACTATTTCAATTTTTTTTTACTGCCCAGCTTATCACATAATATTATAAGCCTATAAGTAGTTTTCCACTTTCATATGAGATCTAGCAGAATTAAAATTACTTCATAGAAATTCTACTACATTAATATTCCAATCAAACAAACATCAAAATATAGGAATTGTCTAACATAAGTAAAGCAAAATCTAAGTAATATGAAAATTTAAGGTAAAAACAAATCCAGTTCACTTGAAAACAAAGCAGTAGCAACTACTTACTAAATCCCTTAAATTAAGCTGACTTGAAAAATAAGAATTGTTTTTTATCTCGCTACCTTAAAGAAACTCTTACCTCAAACATTTTGATTAGTGTCTCTATTTTAACCCCTTTACGCACCAAGCACCCTTAGCATATGTTATGGTCACAATCATTTAAGATATTACAATATTGACATTGCCAGACATCTGTCAATTGGACATGTTTTTCTTTCACTAGAGTAACATCAACTTCAGATAGCCCATTTTCTAATCTTTTGAGAAAGTTTGAAAAATATCACCTTGATATCTGCACTGAAATGGATGATTGATTATGAAAGAACTTTTCGACAGCTTCGCTTCGGTATATGGTACGCTTGATTCCGAGTTCGATAACGCTTTCAAATTTGAGTTTGATTCTCAAGAACGTGACGATTTTATAGGGTTTTCTCTGTATTTTCTATGTTTTTACTAATCGATAAATATTATATGAATAAAATGAAATAATAAATAGGCTATTTATATTTATGGAATATTAATACGTGTTGGATCATATTGGATAAAAAAATAAGTTACTTTGTCGCTAAGTAACTGCAAAAACGATCCGATTGGACAATGTTTTGGATAACTATCAACCTGTTTTGGATAATTATCAAAACTTTTGGATAACTATTAAAACTTTTGGATAATTATCAAGACCGGACTTCTTATAAAACACTTTATATGAAGATAATGTTATCGAAATGGTTATCGTATCGAAAATTTTGCGCCGGGACGCGCACATGTCAAACCGTAATCCGAACGAAAAAGTCAAATCACGGAAAATGTCCGGAATTATCAGATTGGGTTAGGAAGGAGTTTTTCGAAGAGTTTCGGGTTGTAAAAACGCAAAAATGGTTAAAGTTGGACGATTCCGGGCTTTATAAAATAGTTTTGTAATTATTCAGAAAATAATTAATAAATTCATAAATCATTATAAAATCATATAACAGTCCAAAAATTATCAGAAAAATTCCATAATTATCTATATTTTATTCTGGACATAATAAAATTAACATGCCTATACTCTACCAGATATAAACATCCACATAACAACACCAATCATCAGATAATTCACCAAAAATCACATAATAATCATATAATAATCATATAATAATTATTTATTGATAGAAACAGTTACACGTTATGTCCCGGATATTACAATAGAGGAGGTAACTCGAAATTATAGGGAATGTTGGGATTGATTTGCGAGTGTTGTCATGGAAGCAATGAAGAAGTAGTCTGCATAAACTACACGGGTTTAGTCTTGCTCTAGTCGTAAGTGTAATCAATGGAAGAGACCAAGACCAATTTATACTTATGGTCTGTGTACAATATTCTCTAAAAAAATTGGTTGAAACATCAAAGAAGCAAATATATGTGACTGAATGCATAAATTGTATAACTTTATCTTTATAGATTCTTCACTTTGTTTACCAGCCTCCCATATATTCCTTTCTGTTTTTGCCTATGTTCCTTTCTGCTTTGAATTATGTGTGCATTTTCTAGCGAGTCTGGATGTGAAATTTAGATATACAGAAGAATACGAAATTGATGGGTTTCATATAAGACTTTAATAATATGTAATAATAGTATATCGCCATTTACATGTATAATAATTTGAATTGTGAACAGGGAATTGGACACTACTACAAATTTTAACTTAGGAGGTGCCACTTACATAGCATTTTTTTCTATGTGATATGCAAGTGATTAACTTAGATAGCATTTTTCTAAAAAATGCTATACAAGATACTTTTAAAAAGAATGAAAGTAAATGTAAAATATAGAAAAATGCTAACATAACGTTTATTGTCTAAGTGCTATTTAAATTTTGACTTACACAACACTTTAACAAGTGCTATACAAGTTAGTGTATTTTAAGTATTTGTATTTGTTTTTATTTATTATATACACAAATATAGCCATTTTAGAAGTGCTATGCTATGCTGGCCAATGAACATTTAATTTTTAAGTTAAATTCACTGCTATTTTCTTATTGAGAACGTGTCTCGTTTTATTTTCTTTAACAATTCATCGAGCAAGAAGTTGGACAAGTTCATCAAATTTCTGGGTCAAATCGCCAACAAATTCATCGAACTTTTGGGTGGTCAATTACTCCCGCGATCAAATTGCTCGCCAATTGATCTATATCTTCTTTGAGCTTAGAGCAAATATTCGGGTCTTCACATCACATCCTTGTTTATCGAGCAAATTGAACGATTTTATTCTGCAAATCGGGTAGTCGGGCTTTTTATCGATTTGTAAGTTTTCATAGATTAATACAATATTTGACTGTAATTGATTGGTTAATTTAGGATTTTCAATTTTGGGTTTTTAGCCCCAAAATTAAAAATCCATTTAGGCTCTTATTTTCCAGTTGCTTATAAGGTATTTGGATGCACTTTGATTTTTCTTTGCTTGCTAGGTTCTTTTTCACTTAGTGTACAAATGAAGGTAAATTTGCAAAGCTAAATAATTCATTGATTTTAATCCTATCACTAGTTCTTAAAAAAATTAGGTAGAATTTTAAGAAGCACTGAACTATGTCAATACCAAATTTAAGTAGTTTGCTCATAAGACGAGTAGAAGGAATTATAAAACACCCTTTTGCAAAATGGTGTGCACGTTTTTTGCATCTGGTTTATCTTTCTCTTTTTTATATTTCCACAATTAGGATATCTCAGTTTTAACACTTCAGACAAGAAGTAGGAGCATGAAATGGGAAAATCATTTATAAATAAATATAGGTATAAATTTTTCTGTTCTTAGAATCCCATGATTTAGCTTTACCAATTTACAATGTGTGCATAAATCTTGTTAATAATTATCATGGAGGAATGTTATATATATATTATAAAAATTGCCCATGTAGTAGTAGTGTATATGTTTTTAGAGAAAATGACCCCTGGTAAAAGGCTCTAATGTTCAAACGTTGAATGGTACTTGACCTATCCTTAATTATTAAATTTAGTTGTTCAAACAAAAAAAAGGTTTGACATTCTTAAATTATTTAGAGTTTGAATTTAATAATGAAACTGTGCTTAGTTTGATCTATGTTTCCCTCTCCTGTACAGTTCTAGTATATTATACTCTGTTAGTTTCTTAGTCAACTTCTGTACAATGAAATCTCATGTTTGAATTAGTTTTCAGTATTGTAGTATTTGTGAGTGCGGTTGCTCTATTTTGTTCTTGTTTGCTAATGTTCTTGTCTTCTTTACATAGAATTAATTTCATGAAATTACTCCACTAAGTCTATGTCTAAACTAAAATATGGTTAAGTTTTTTTGAATCATATTATTTTAAAGAAAATGTAGTGTAGGTTAGTTCATTGCTTAGTTTATATATACTTAATTTTTTGTCCGATTTGTTAGAACAATAATCCTGGTCAAAGTTTTTGACAATTATATGATAAAAATCTATGAATCTAAGTTAAATATTTTTTTATTATGTGACCAAACCAACTAGTTAGAATTGTTTAGCAATAAATGTACTTCTTTTATAATAATATATTTCTAATACTTGTAAATACTTGCTAGAGAGAGCTCATGGGTTAGGCACCGATTGTTCTTGTAACTGTTCTTTATAAATGTTTACAAGTTACTATTCGTATGACATATGCATGTTCAATCTTAAATTATATATTTTGTTACATTTATAGCTACTGAATTTACCGTCCTTTCTGGAACCAACAAGTCCTCGTAGTGCTCTTTCGCTGGATATTACAACAAGGTGAAGCGAGTCTTATGTTATAACTATATCTCGTTTATAGCATGGTTAAAAAAAATTAACTTTTATATTTATTTTCTAAGGTAGTTGAAGTTATCTTAATAGTGACAAGAAGATTATTTGGCTATGTGCCTAAACTTTAGAACTTTCACTTTGAGAAATTTCATGGTGACTGAATCAGACAACCAAATTTACTAGCAAAAATCTAAATAAAATATCGAATGTAGAATGTTTAACTAAGTTAGTATTTCTTTATACAGATTACAATTTTTCATAGTCATGATTTGAGCTTAATTAATTGGTGATTAATGATTGACTGTATTAGATTGCATATCAGTAAATATATTTTTATTTGTTTTCACCGACTAAGAGTACATTGTTGCCTTTCGCCAACATGGCTATAGTCTACTCTGCTTCTCTCTGTTATTTTATTGTATCAAGAAAATTGAAGTAAAGCAAATATAACACACAAACATAGAAAATAACTGTCCTTAATATCATCCAAAGGTGGGTAATTGGTTTACTTTCCATTTAATCATATGATAAAATTTTATAACTTATCTCACTTGTCACCATTTTCTAGCATTTAAATTTGTTTGATCACTTAATATTCTCTAACTTGCAGGATTTGATTCCATGTGTATTGTTATCTTTTAATGATGAACAAATACTGATGTTGAGAGGCCAAAACGTTCTCCTACGTCTCTAAGCTCTGTCCGTGATATGACAAGCATTAGTTTAAACATATCAGGTATGCATAGGTTCATGATTTGTTAATTACGAAGGATTGGAGTTTACAAAAATATTTGTGGTGGCTAAAATAAAGTCACATCTTTAACAACTCTTCTTGACTTTTTGTTCTTGTCCTCACACACAAACTTGTTAAGTTATATCCCCCTCATCTTCAATGATACATTAATATTACTTTTTTCCAACCTTTTACATTAATATTAATTTTTGTTCAACCTTTTACAAAGGCATATGATACATGTCCATAACACATTGATCTTTTTTCTCGTTTTCTTATTCACCAAAGTAATTTTTATGACCTCACTCACTTAGAGACATATTTGCTCCCAGACGAGTTTTAACTATGTTTGAAAATATTTTTAACCTAAACTAACTCCTAACCTGAAACACCATCTTTTAGTTGTTGTACTCAATATCATTCTCATTTTCTATATGTCTCATTATAAGGACTAAATTGCGGAAGTTGGTGTACTTTTATGCCTCTGCAGATTACTTCATCTCTTATGAAACTTATGTTCAGATTATTTATGTATTAAAGGAAGCATGAACTCAATATATTTAATAATTTCGTACCATCTTTTATAGGTACATGTATCAGTGTAATATCCTAGGAATGTAAACGTTGATGAGGGACATGATGCTCCAAATTATCCAGTATCAGAAGGGATACATGGGGTTCTTATCGATTTTTGTTGAATCAGAATCAACGAAAGATTACTTTCTTAATTTCGTTTAGAGAAAAGAATTATGCATGATACTTGTACAAATGGTTGTTAAGGGCATTATGTGTTATTGCAATTGGTTGCTACTACTTAATATTTTTTTAAGTATTGTACTAATCAAGATGACTTTGTTTGCTATACCCTTTTTATATATTATTTTGTATATTATGATATTTAGAATTTATTTAAATAATTATTTAAATTATAGTGAAGTGATATGTGTTGTCACACTAGTTTTTGTTGGATTTCGGTTCATGTATACATTTTTTTAATTCATTATTGTTTTAGGATTATTTTCAAGTACAAATATGAAAGAGAAAAAATTAAATAAAATTATAAAAAATTGCAAATCAGTTGTTTCATTTAAATGCTAAAGAATTAATTTATTCTTTTTAAAAAAATATTGTACTTGCATAGCGTTTCTCTAAGAGCTGTGCAAGTGTAACACATAATGTTCCTGTACGTGCTTTTCAAGTGCAATTTTACTTAGAAGACTTTTACTTTCATAGCACTTGAAAAACCATTGTCCAAGTGATAAACTTTAATAGCATATATTAAAGAGCTATGTAATTGACTTTCACTTGCATAGCACTGACTTATATAGCACTTGAAAGTGCTATGGAAGCTAAAAAATAAATGCTATGCAAGCTCAAATTTGTAGTAATGTGGACATGTGTAGTGTGAGGATGTTTCTGTTTGTATTAAATGAACGTGTTCGAAGTGGATTGGTAGCTTAATCGATTTGTGGTTCGAGATGTGATGGACGTTTGTATCTCTTGGGCTCCTCATCAAAAATCAATTTCTTAATGTCTATATTCAGTTACAATTTACAATAATATTTTAGATCTTAATATGCTTGACCCCTAGGCCACAACAAACCGTTAGAAACAAAAAGGTACCAGGTAAGTGCAGTTCTAGTGAATTACATGAGAAACCATAATGGATACTTCAATTCTCAGAATTCTCCATTTTCCCTCACATTCGAATCAAACAAACATTAAAATATAGGAATTGTCTAACATAAGGAAAACAAAATCTAAGTAATATGAAAATTTAAGGTAAATACAAAACCAGTTCACTTGCAAAACCTTAAACAGGCTCTTACCTCGAAATTCTTGAATGGTGTCTCTGTTTTAGCCCCCTTTACGCACCAAGAATCTTTAACACATGTTATGGTCACAATGATTTAGGGCAGTATAGTATTGACACTTCCACGCATCTGTCAATTGGACATGCTTTTCTTTCACTGGAGTAAAACTTCAGATATCATTGATTGATCGGCCTTCTAAATGTTATAGAACATTCATTTATTCAAGGCATATGTCTACAACTTCTATGAAAAATTTGGCATTGGTGACTTGATGCAGCTAAAATTTGTGGCTTCACCCTCATAAATATAAGATTAAATAACATTAAAATCTTAATTTATTTAGAATTAAAAGATATTCAAGTTTTAATTAAACAACTTTGCAAACTTCGAGGACTATTCAATTTATTTGTAAAGAGATCAAAATAATATTGTATTGAGCCAATTAACAATTAGTGATTTACCCTTCCATTAGGGACACTTGTATAGTCCAGTTTCAAAAAAGCCCATACTTCCTTTTGGTGAACCACCATATCATGAGTATGCATATATCTTAATAATCTAAAAATCATGGTTTCATTTTAAAAATGTATTATCGATAAATATTCATATATTACTACTTATTTAATATTTGTCCTTATGATTTTTGTAAAAAAAATATGCCCCTTACTACTAAAATAATTTATTTCTGGATATGCTATCTCTTACTATCCAAAATTGCATAATATTTAAAAATGTTTGTTTTATATTGTTGTTAAGTTACATTGTACCTAACATCATAAAAATAAGTATATTGTGAATTATGCATTGTATTCAAATAACTTATTTTAAAATATATAAATACCTCACATCAATTAAAATTACATATTATTTAATAGAAAATGTGTCTTTCATATTATTGTCTTAACAAAAAAGTTCAACTATATTATATATAAATATATGTTTACAGATTACACAAATTAAATGAGTATTTATGAAATTTGTATTTTCTGGATGTTATCCTGCTCTAAACATACGTTATACTTTGAAATCAGTGGTAATGTTATTAACTTATTTTTTTCATATCCCTCTCTTCACTATAAATAGGTACACAATCTACGTTCGTGATACACAAATTACAAATCATAGAGTGTCCTTTTTTATGTATTCTTGTATAGAATGATAGTAAGAAGACCTCTCATATAATGATAGTGTAAAAATATTTAAATTTGTTAACAAAAATGTGTTATAGTTTATCAAATCCATATAATTTGAAGATGTTCATGGTACATCATTATATTGAAATTAAGTTTTTTAAGATGATGATGTTTCATGAACAATCCTTAGATTATATAGATTTTGAGTTTTAGAGAAATAAAAATGCATATTAATTGAAGAAAATTAGTGATACAATTTTCTTTTATATTATTGGTTAGTTATATTATTGAGGATTTGTGAATGCAATGAGTTGTTTCAATAATTTGGAAACTTGAGCTGATGTGATTCTTAACCATATGTGAAATCGGATTGCAAAGTCTTTTTACCATAATTTTTATTTGTGTGTTTATCAATTTTAATCATGTATGTTTATATTCATAGTGGGGTACGGGTGATATATCGTTATATCAAATTCAAATATTTAAGTGATGATTTATCATACTTTAGTTTCTAATATAAATATGTATCAATGGTAGAAAAATAATTAGCTAATTTTGTTAATGTAGCTATTTAGTACTTTTGTTACAATTGATTTGATGAAGAGGTCTTTGGAAAGTCATCTAATCTCCTTGTTGCCTATATGCTATGTGGTATCTCACACGGGTAATTCCATTCTAATTCCATTCTAATCTGCTAATGTGTGTGTAATGGGTTTTATAAATTTTCATTTGACACGGAATCGTGGACTACATGTAATGAGTTTTACTTTTGATACTAAAAAAATATAACTTGACAACATTCAAATGTGGTATAGGAGTGTTACAAACTACTATTTGAAAATGCTAGTTTAATATGACTACATGTCAAATGAGAAATTCTCAAATCAAATATCCACGCATCTAACATATTAGAATGAACTCGGGTGTCTCATACTAAATAACACTGGGAGCTGCAGGGGATTGAAGTTTCTACTTCATAATGGTGATATGCCTCTAAGTAAACCCGATAAATATAATGACTTTTAATTTAGAAATTTAGTTTAATTAAATTCATTTGATGGTCCTCTCTTAGTAAAATGAATAATGATACGATGAATAAAGGAGGTAACTCACAAAGGAGGTAACTCACAGGAAAACAGGGATTGATTTACAAGTGTTGTGATGAAACTAATGGAGAAGCAATCTACATAAACTACACCTATTCACTCTTGCTCTAGCCTTTAGTGTAATCCATGAAAGCGACCAAGATCAATTTACACTTATGGTCTGTGTTCAATATTCTCTAAAAAAATTGGTTGAAACAGCAAAGAAGCACATATATGTGACCGGATGCATAAATTTTATAACATTATATTTATAGATTCTTCACTTTCTTTAACAGCATCCCGTATATTCCTTTCTGTTTTTTCCTATGTTCCTTTCTGCTTTGAATTATGTCTGCATTTTCTAACGAGCCTGGATATAAAATTTAATAATAAAAAAATACAAAATTGATCGGTTTCATTTAAGACTTTACAAATATGTAATAATGGTATGTGGCCATTTACATGTATAATGATTTGAATTGTGAGCAGGGAATTGGACATGTGTAGTCTGAGGATGTTTCTTCTGTTTGTATTAAATGAACGTGTTCGAAGTGGATTGGTAGCTTAATACATTTGTGGTTCGAGATGTGATGGACGTTTGTAGCTCTTAGGCTCCTCATTAAAAATTAATTTCTTAATGTCTATATTTAATTGTAATTTAAAATAATATTTTACATCGTAATACGCTTGACCTCAGGCCAAAGCCAACGGTTAGAAATAAAAAGGTATGAGGTTAGTGTAGTTCTAGTGAATTACAAGAGAAACCATAATGAATACTTCAATTCTCAGAATTCCCCATTTTCCCTCACATTCCAATCAAAAAAACATTAAAATATAGGAAATTGTCTAACATAAGGAAAACAAAATCTAAGTATTATGAAAATTTAAGGTAAAAACAAAACCAGTTCACTTGCAAAAAAAGCAGTAGCAACTACTTACTAAATCTCTTAAATTAATTTGAGTTGAAAAATATGAATTTTTTTTATTTCGCTGCCTTAAAGAAGCTCTTACCTCGAAATTCTTGAATGGTGTCTCTGTTTTAGCCCACTTTACGCACCAAGCACCTTTAGCACATGTTATGGTCACAATCATTTATGGCAATACAGTATTGACACTTCCAGACATTTGTCAATTGGATATGCTTTTCTTTCACTGGAGTAACATCAACTTCAGATGGCCCAATTCTAATCCTTTAAGAAAGTTCGAAAAATATCTTCCAGTTACCTTAGTTAAATTTATAATCTCCTTACGATTTTTTTTATTAAATTCTTCTGAGCTAGCCTCATCCCTAAAGTATTTTTGCATCTTATTCTCTGTGTAATCATGGAGCCTTTCTAAAGCCACCTCAGCCTCACCTTGAGGTTACTCAAATACCTTTGTTTTCGTATATGCTTCTCGTGGCATAGAATATCCATAAATATAAGTCCATTTTAATACTCAGTCTTTATTCAAAAATATGCTACCAAGCTTCCGTAAAAAAGCTATGGTGTTCTCGCTAACAATGTTTTTTCCCGAGTTTCGAGTTTCTGAAGTTTCTTATTTTTTTTATCTCGCTTAGATCTGCTAATGCTTTCTCTCTTGACTTTTCATTTACAGCCCACCTTTCATAATATTGAGCATATCTCTTGATGTATTCCTGAGCCGATGTTCTAAGTCTAACAACTTCTCTCCTCACAGTCTCCTAATAACCTTTACACGCCTTAGGATCATGTGCATTCCATGATCCTAGGCATATCCAACAAAACTCATGCTTGGAAAGACGCTTACAAGTACTCAGTAGCATGCTCCAACAGTACGTACAAATATTGAAAGTTCGTGTTCTCTGATTTAGATGATAGATGCATCCAATATTACAAGAAATTCGGCTAAATTCGACCGAATTTTTTCGGTCCAATTTAGCTAAATTCGACCGAAAATGGTCGAATTTAGCTCAATTCGACCGGCATTGTGTTGGTCGAACAGAGGCTGGTCGAAAATGACTGAATCCGGTCGAATTTATCTAAATTCGACCGCCCTAAATTCGACTGCCTAAATTCGACCACCCTAAATTCGACTAACTAAATTTGACTAATTTTTGTGTTAATTTATTTTGCAAATTTTTGAATGAAATTTCAAATTATTTTCAAAAAAAATCAAATATCCCGCTAAAATAATAAATTTAACCAAATCTGGTCGTACCTAAATTCGATCTAATATAGTCAGATACCAACTTCGACTATCTTTGGTTAAATATAAATTCGACCTGATATGGTCACACACTATATTCGACCACATATTGTCATTAAAAATACGACCAGCTTTGGTTGATTTTAGCTATAAAATTTACTTTTGTGGTCGAATATAATATACCAGATTTTATTTTCAAGCTATATTAGTCTAAGTTCAGTCGTATTTAACATGCTAAAGCTTTAATTGCTTTCCAATCAAATTAAATATGTAATTTATAAATTTGCTACCTATTTATAGTAATACCACTCACATCTCATTTTGCAATTATAATCCCCAAATAAGCATTCAAAAATGATAAAAATACAAACATGTAACCATTAGTAAAATTAAAATTAATAAAGCAAAGTGCTAAATTATCCCAGTATTTTTCATTACATACACCGCTAATTCATCCCAGTACTTTTCATTACATACACCGCTTAATATTTTTCATTACATGCTTGAACAGAATTTTGTAAAAGATAAGTCCAAAATAAGGCAGTAAGGCCTGAAGGAGAGGATACATATGTGCGAGTGGATCTTCATCTTCAAAGTTGTCCATGTCATCCACCTTCACAGCCTTTGTGCCGTCCACCGTAGTATCCTTCTCTACTAGACTCTCCTGGAAAATAATGCAATTATTAAAAAACCGTTTCATATCAGAACCACTGGAAAATTATGCTGCATAACCACTGTAAAATTATATGACATAACCACTGTAAAATTATACCTCCGCAATGATTTTATCATTGTCCTTCAACAATAGAGGAAGCAAACTGTTAGCTGCCTGTGCATAATATGCCTGCAATACATGTTGACTTGGGTCTGGAAATGCAGCAGCAGCTAAGTTATGCACATTTTCATCCAAAACAGATTGGTTCACTTCACGCATAGGCAAGGACTGGACCATCTCCTTCATTTCATCTAAAATCTTTACCATCCTCAAACAAATCTCATCTGGAACACTAGCTCGAACTTGAAAATTTCTAGACATTTTTCTGCTGATCCACTGTGATGCTTTCTCTGCTCCAATAAGCTCTGGCAGTGTTTCACGGGGATGAAGAAAGACGATCCCCTTGTTTGGAGGCTTAGCTTGAATCAAAACTTCGAGTTTTTCTTCCTCCGAATTTCTTTTCTGGTTCGAGGGGATATCGGTTGATCACCAGGTGAAAACTCAGGTGATTCAGCTTTAACAGCAAGCAAAGTTTTCATTTTTTCCTGAAATATGCAATACTTTGAATCAAACCTAACCCCGAATTGCAATAACATAATATTGTACATACTTTAATGGGGCATAAGGATTCATGTTCACTGTAAATAGCATAGTGATCATTACAAAATCGCTCAACTTTATGTCACAATTGCATAAAGCTGTTAATTATTACCATAAACTATATGTATCTCATATTTTATTGGAAGTAAAAATTAACCACAAACTGTTTACTTAATGCTTGATCAAAATTGATATTCTTCATCATCATACCCCCCAAAAAAAAAACTTTCATGCACATGTAACATACAAAAAGGTCACAAACAAATCCAATACAGAATTAATCTGTTTATCAAGATATCACTACATCTGTAAAAGATAAAAGATCAACCATAAAATTCAAGTGTTGATAGAGCATAACACCAAAAATGGCACAACCAAGAAGGGATGATCAAACTGTAATATGAATTTTAAGTTTTAACCAAGACCCAGTTTCAGACTACGAACTACATATATGGAGGAAAGATGCAAGGAACAAATAATTCAGAGGGTCTAATACTTAAAGCACAACAATGTGTTTACATGTTTATAGGATGATGGTCAGTCAATCCTAGAGGCTTATTCTCGGGTTCTTGCAAACTTAGCATTCATCATACTCTCTAGGATAGGAGATATTCTGCAGGAAGAAGTTTTAAGTAATCCGAATTCCCCTGTTGCAACATGCAACTTTCCCGGAGTAAACCTTAACAGAAGTGATAAGAGGATGCCAAGTCTGAAATTGAGACCCTCTCTCATCAATCAGATGAATATTATAGATGGCCAGTTTCGTGAACCAAATACAATCAAGTACAGCAAATATGGGTCCTAGGACAATGAACACAGAACGAGTTTAATGACCAGAACAACTGGTCAAAGCAGAGTATGGTGACTAAGCAGAGATGCATGTGGCAGTCTTTCGACTCTTTCCCCTCAAAGTTCCCACTGATGCCCCACTGATATATGTTGTAAATACACATAATAACAAGATGTGGTTTAGGATGTTACCAAATATGGTGTAGCAACACTTTCAGTATAAACATAGGGAGGGACATATCTCATTACTATTTAGCTGAGAATGAACATTACCCTCATTAATTTACACATTAAGCCTAAAAATATATTCTTATAGTTAAAATATTTTTAAGTCTAAATGCTTTACAATTCATTGCACCATCCTCTTTATGTTCTTTTTCTGCAACTTTCTACTGCCCAAACAAATTCTAACGCCATTATTTGCATTGTCTTCAGCCCATTTGTGATTTTTTTTAATAAATTCAATGAACATTTTATAACAGTCTGCAAAGGTAGGACATATTAGTGTACATACTTTGTCTGGTTAGTTCACAGGTAATATTTCAGCCACACCTAACACAAATGAACAATAATTGTCCTGATTAAATATACTTAAGAAACCACACCTAACGCAAATAAGATGATTAAGATTATTATCACTGTATATTTACTTGGTAGCTTAATCGATTTATGGTTCGAGATGTGATGGACATTTGTATCCCTTCGGCTCCTCATCAAAAATCAATATCTTAATGTCAATATTCAGTTGTAATTTACAATAATATTTTAGATCCTAATACGCTTGACCCCTAGGCCACAACAAATAGTTAGAAACAAAAAGGTATGAGGTAAGTGCAGTTTTAGTGAATTACAAGAGAACCATAATGAATACTTCAATTCTCAGAATTCCCTATTTTCCCTCACATTCAAATCAAACAAACATTAAAATATAGGAATTATCTAATATAAGGAAAACAAAATCTAAGTAATATGAAAATTTAAGGTAAATACAAAACCAGTTCACTTGCAAACAAAGCGGTAGCAACTACTTGCTAAATCTCTTAAATTAAGCTGAGTTGAAAAATATGAAATTTTTTTATCTCGCTGCCTTAAAGAGACTCTTACCTCGAAATTCTTGAATGGTGTCTCTGTTTTAGCCCCCTTTACGCACCAAGCACCTTTAGCACATGTTATGGTCACAATCATTTGGGGAAGTACAGTATTGACACTTCCATGCATCTGTCAATTGGACATGCTTTTCTTTCACTGGAGTAACATCAACTTCTGATAGCCAATTTTCTAATCCTTTGAGAAAGTTCAAAAAATATCTTCCAGTTACCTTAGTTAAATTTATAATCTCCTTACGAATTTTTTTATTAAATTCTTCTAAACTAGCCTCATCCCTAAAGTATTTTTGCAGCTTATTCTCTGCATAATCATGGAGCCTTTCTAAAGCCACCTCGGCCTCACCTTGTAGTTACTCAAATACCTTTGTTTTCGTATATGCTTCTCGTGGCAGAGAATATCCATAAATATAAGTCCATTTTAATACTCGTCTTTATTACAAAATCTGCTACCAAGCTTCCGTAAAAAAGCTTAGGTGTTCTCACTAACAATGTTTTTTCTCCAGGTTCGAGTTTCTGAAGTTTCTTTTTTTTTATCTCGCTTAGATCTGATAATGCTTTCTCTCTTGACTTTTCATTTACAGCCCACCTTTCATAAATTTGAGCATATCTCTTGATGTATTCGTGAGCCGATGCTCTAAGTCTAACAACTTCACATTATGCTCTCCTCACAGTCTCCTAATAACAGTTACACGCCTTAGGATCATGTGCATTCCATGATCTTAGGCATATCCAACAAAACTCGTGCTTGCAAGGACGCTTACAAGTACTCAGTAGTATGCTCCAACTGTACGTACAAACATCGAAAGTTCGTGTTCTATGATTTAGATGATAAATGCATCCAACATGTTTTGAAGACTACACGTGTATCATTATTGATTTTTGTATTCTCTCGACAATCACAAGAAAGTTTCTACGATTAAACAACAATACCATGATAAAATCTTACATAGGTTATCACAATTTCCCTGTATATATGACCTTTAAAAGTCATGGCCATACTTTAATACCCAGATATATTTATTTGATTTTCTAATTAGTAAAATATATATTATATTAATTATGTGTTAATTTGTATAAAAAAGCTATTAGAAGAAATAATGAATGGCTTCATCACGGTAATCTTTAAAGTCAATATTAGCAAATTGGCAATGATTACTAAAATCTAGCTTGTAAAGAAGCTAAAGAAGCTTGACAAGTAAATAGTTATAATATCATTGATTGATCAAATGTAATATCCGGGAAAATTATGTGAATATTATATGTTAAATAAATAAATATTGTGTCTTTTATAAATTTAAAGTAATTATTGCTATGATATGAGGTGTTATAACTGTTATGTGTGTTTTTGTGCGGGCCAGAATTTTTTTTTTCGATTGATTAAAAAAAATGTTTAAATTACAATTATAAGAACTTATTTGCAATCGGGACGTGTATTATTAGCATCTTTATTAAGATACCTGTTTTATTTGATTTTATGTGCGTTTGAATGTATTTTACGTGTTTTCGGGATTTTCTGGTAATTTAGGGATCATTTATGTTTTTCAAAAATCAACAGACCGGGACGACAAACCCCACAAAATCGATGTTTTTATTTTTATAAAATTATTCGTACTTCAAATACCCTTTATTTTTATATTTTTGAATTATTCACAATTTTTGGGAATTTTGACATTAATTTTTGTATTTTATTTTTTTTAAAATTATTCCCCGTAATTACTATTTTGGGGCCCTAATTATTATAATTAAAGGATAAAAACACCCTAATTTGATTTTAGGGATATAATTTCAGGTTAATATAAATAGCTAATTAAAATCAGTTTAATACATTTTATTTTAATAAAATTTCAGAAAATAAATTTATTCAAGAACAAGGTTCTTGGGGGTGAAATTTCATTCTTGAACTTTATCTTGTGATTCCAAGAGCGTTTCTGATCCGTTTTGAGCGATCTACATACCGATTTGAAGCTCTTAACGAGCCCAATCTATTGGTACCGATTTCATTAGCTAAGATGTAGTATTTTGTGATTTCGATTTTGGGTAGTTATGGTCTAAATTCGTTCTTGATCTTGGATGTATTGTTTGATGATTTGGTTGAGTTATAATTGTTTCTGGGATGGTAAGGAGTAGTTTAACACTTTGTTTCGTTAATTTTGATTACGATTTAGGTTAGTTCGAGTTCTTAATTTCCTTGATTTTTCTATTTAATTTCTGAGATTATCGTGATGTTCTTGATTATGATTGTGATGTTCGTTTTAGAAGGTTGTTCGGCTGTTCGAGTTGCTGGCTTGGTGTCGTATTAATTCAGGGGAAGAAAGGGGCGAATAGAGGTGTTTGGGGGGAGGTTTAGAACCGCCGGAGTCCGGCGAAGGCCGCCGGAATCTGGGGATTTCCCAGAAACCGGTCGGTGTTCTTCCCGACATGGTTGGATTCTTTTAACCCGGTTATGACCCGGTCGTTTGACCCGGGTTCAATCTGATTTCCCCCAAATGCAAACCCAAAAACCTGTTTCTGTTTACTTTTATTTCAAAATTCATTTTCTTACTTTTAAAAATCATTTAATTTGTTTTCAAAAATCATTTAAAAATTACTTAAATACTAAAATTTATTTTCTTAATTATTTTAAATTCCTAAAATTATTTTCTTTAATTATTTTCAAAAATATAATTTGATTTAATTATTTATAGTTTATTTTAGTTAATTATTTATGAATTTAATTAATTGATTAAAAATCAATTAATCAATTAATTTTATTTTTAAATAGTTAAATAAATGTAAATTATTTATAATTAATTCAAATAATTTCTGAAATTTTATTTTAAGGTTTTAAAAATTATATTTTGGTATTTAAAAATCAATTATTATTATTATTAATTGATTTAAATCTATTTATTTCTTATTTTAATCATAATAATTAAACCGTTCGTCCGTTTAATATGAAACGAACGCGTACAGACTCAGAAAAATATTGCGCTTCCAATAAAAATACTTTTAAGTCCTAATCTCTTTTGTATTGCAATGTCATGTGAGATATATATCAGTTTGAGCCGGTATCTGATCGGTAAATATTATTATTGAACTGATTTTCATTCTGAACGCACTGAGACGTACCTTTTTAATGATCTGACTTATGTGTTACATGAAATATGTGAGTACATGTTATACGAATACCATGATTATGTGTTACGTGATATACATACTATCTGTTACAGTTTTAAAATGCCATGCTAGTTATAAACGATCGGGTAGATGTTAAGACGTATAGTTACGTCGATTGAGTTTGGTCTATCAATTAAGATAGTTCTTTTGTTTATAGAATCGAGTAGCAAGGAGTGCAGTCAAGTGTTAGACGGAGATAGTAGCCAGCAGTTATAAGCAGAGTTATAGTAAGAAGTTGTCGAGCATACCAGGCAAGTACCCTAACTTCACTTATCGTTCAAGTGATGTTCATTTCGAACTATATTATGCAAGTATTCTCCCCTATTCTAAATTCAGAATAGCTTATTGTTTTACATATTCAAATATAAGAACTGGTTATAAATACTTTGATAGCATATTGAATATCAATATTCCTATATTTATTGACATTCTCGTATTCTAGCAATCATTCTGCTAGAACCAACCTTTTGATTCGATAGATAGTGAATAACTATACTATCCAGATATACTCTATACAATGAGACTTTGAATTTAGATTAGCGAATAACTAATTGTTCTAGTTATTTCGCCATCAGTTGTTGAGATAACTCCGAACCATGTGACATGGGGAGTTGAATAGATAAGGATGTCATTGATCTGACTCCTTTAATCAAAATTGTTTTGTGAATTGATTCTTGGTTAGCACAAGAGACCGAGGCACCGGTCCAGCGTGAGTTATTATACGAAAGTGTAATATCTTGCTAGGCAAATATATGCCTTCTTCATGGATATCCAATAGGTACGGTATGGCTGCGGGATATCGATACCTATATTTACGGTATGGCTGCGGGATACCGGTGTTGTTTCATGACTGATCATCAGGAACAACATAGTGCATAATTGTGTTTTATTAAACTATCGCTTAAACTTTAAAGTTTATATCAGCTTCTGATTTTACTCAGATATTATTATTGTTGTTCATTTACAAACTTTATACTGCTTGCTGAGCATTGCTTTCGCTCATACTTGTTTATTATTCTAATATTTCAGCTAAGCCAGAGCAGGCTTGAGTCCCAAGTTTGACCAGAAGTCGAGTGCTTGTAAATAGTTTGGTGTGTTTTCCAGGTAGACAGTTTGGGACGCTTGAATAGTATAAAGGTTTGTAATAAAATTTGAATAAGTTGTAAAACTAATTAGACTCATGGTTTGTAATAACAGTTGGTTTGTATTAGTGCCTGTTCCATACTATAACCTGTGATCGATCCAGTTGCATGCAAGGGGTCATATTTATTATATTATTCCGCTGTGATTATTTTATTATAGTTTATTGGATAGTGACCCCCAAATCTAGACCCCGGGTTTGGAGGGCGTCACAGGTTGGTATCAGAGCTATAGGTTATGGTCACTGAAACAGGCGTAGGATTGTCATAGATGAGTCATAGGAAGATCACATAAGATAGGCGCGTGTAGTTTAGCTTTTATAGGATTAAATTTAGGTTATTGGGTTAGGTTGTAGTTAAGTTGTTTAGGTTTCCTGTTTTGCGTTTAGCTTTAGGCCTTGTGTCATTACCCTGCTATTTTGTTGCTTTAGTTAAGATTTCGAACAAGGATTTAAAAGGTTTGGATAATTCGGAGTAAATTTCCTTTGTGTTATTATTCTCGAGATAATAAGCAGGATTATATGATAATCATGTCGCTTCTGTTAATATGGTAGCAAGTTTATGATATTTTGGGAAGAGATAGTGTTTACGAACTTTAATATGCTAATGAATTGCTACATATTTGACACAATGCTTGACAAATTATTATATATATTGCTTGTTTCTTACCAGAATAATGGCACCAAAGAGAAGAAATAATTCAGGAGAGGATCGTACCGAGAGCTGTACGGATCCAGCGATTATCCAGATGTTGGGACTGATGCAGCAGCAGATGTTACATCTTACGCAGCAACAACAACAGCAACAGCAGCAACAAGTAGCAGCACCACCTGCAGTGACTTTTAAGAAGTTTCAAGCAGTGAAGCCACCTGAGTTCAAAGGAAGTGCTGATCCTGTGGAAGCTAACGCATGGCTCAAGGAGATGGAAAAGGCTTTTGAATTAGTCGGAGCAGGAACTGAGCAGAAGACCAAGTTTGCAAGCTACTTTCTGAAGGGCGAGGCGAACTATTGGTGGGAATCCACGCGAGCATTGGAAGGAGGTGAGTTTATAACTTGGGAGAGATTCACAGAGTTGTTCCTGGAGAAGTATTTCCCGAGGTATATGAAGAATCAAATGGAGATTAAGTTCTTGAATCTGACCCAGGGTGATCTTACTGTGGCTGAGTACGAGGCTAAGTTTACTGAGTTAGCAAGGTTCGTGCCAGACCAGGTTGATACGGATGAAAAGAAAGCCAGAAGGTTTGAACAGGGATTGAAGTTTTGGATTCAGAACAGAGTGGCCATGTTTGAGTTGACTTCATATGTGGCAGTGGTTCAGAAGGCAATGGTGATTGAGAGTAGGAGTGATATGTTTCAGAAAGGAAAGGATGGGAAGAAAAGGAAAATGGAAACCTCAGAGGGAGGTCAGCAGTCAAGTAATTTTCAGGGCTGTTTCAACAAAAGGCCAGGATTTTAGGGTAATAGGAATGTGGGATTCAAGAGACCACAATCAGGAAATGGAGGACCAGTCAACCGTTTTTAGAATTCAAATCAGCAGAGGTCCAATCGTCCACCAATGCCAGATTGCAAGTTTTGTGGCAGGAAACATTCTGGGATTTGTAAAGCTAATTCTGTATGTTACAAGTGCAATATGAAGGGACATCATGCACATGAGTGCCGCAATCAGATGCAAGAAGTTACGTGTTTCCGATGTGGGAAGACAGGACATTATGCCAACAACTGCAAAGAGCAAGTACAAAGTGTAAATGTTCCAAGGATTGTAGGACCATCATCTCAAGGTGTACCAAGGATTGAAGGAGCACCAGTCAAGAACCAGCCAAAAGCCAGAACATTCAATATGACTATGCAGGATGCTGTTCAGAGTTCTGACGTGGTTGCAGGTACGCTTCCAGTCAACTCCGTAGATGCTAAAGTTTTATTTGATTCTGGAGCTACAAGATCATTTATTTCTCAAGATTTTGTCGATAAACTGCATTGTGAAGGTAAGTTGTTAGAACAAGCATTAATGATAGAATTAGCTAATAAGGATCAAGTTTTCGTCGACCGAGTGTGCCCGAAGTGTAATATTGAGGTAGGAGGACATCATTTCTATGCCAACTTAATACCTTTTAAGTTGGGAGAATTTGATGTTATTTTAGGAATGGATTGGTTGTCAGAAAATAATGCTCATATTGATTGTAAGAATAGGAAAGTAAGACTTCAAACCTTGGATAGTAAGAAGAAAGTGATATTTCGGGGAAATAAACAAGAGAAGAAGTTCTTAACGATCGCTCAAGTGAAGAAGTTATTGCGTCAGAATTGCGAGGCGTATTTGGCTCATGTGGTAGACACCAGCAAAGCAGTTCCAGCATTAGAAGCAATTCCAGTTGTCAAGAAGTTTTCAGATGTCTTTCCAGACGATCTACCAGGATTACCTCCCGATAGAGAAATTGAGTTTCCAATTGATCTAGCACCCGGAACAGAACCAGTTTCTAAAGCTCCGTACCGGATGGCACCAGTGGAAATGAAAGAATTGGCAACTCAGCTTCAAGATCTTCTAGAGAAAGGAGTTATAAGACCCAGTGTATCCCCATGGGGTGCACCAGTATTGTTTGTCAAGAAGAAGGATGGGAGTATGCGACTGTGTATTGACTATCGAGAACTGAATAAGCTAACCATTAAGAACAAATACCCGTTGCCGAGGATCGATGATTTGTTTGACCAATTGAGAGGCGCTGTATGGTTTTCTAAAATAGATTTAAGATCTGCATATCATCAACTGAAGATCAAGCCTGAAGACATTCCGAAGACCGCATTTAGAACCAGATATGGGCATTATGAGTTTCTAGTGATGGCATTTGGATTAACCAACGCACCAGCAGCTTTCATGGATCTAATGAATCGAGTATTCGAGAAGTATTTGGATAAATTCGTGATCGTGTTTATAGATGACATCTTGATCTATTCCAAAATAGAAGAAGAGCACGCAGAGCATTTGAGGATAGTTCTGGAGATACTACGACAAGAAAAGTTATACGCAAAGTTTTCCAAGTGTGAATTTTGGTTAAAAGAAGTACGATTTCTTGGGCACGTGATTAGCAATAAAGGAGTGGAAGTAGATACAACAAAGATTGAAGCCATAATCAACTGGGAGAGGCCAAAAACACCAACAGAAGTGCGAAGTTTCATGGGACTGGCAGGTTACTATAGGAGATTTGTGCAAGATTTTTCAAAGGTAGCTACGCCATTGACAAAGCTCACCAGGAAGAACCAGAAATTTGAATGGGATAAGAAGTGTGAGGATAGTTTTCAAGAATTAAAGAATAGATTAGTATCTTCTCCAGTGCTAGTCTTGCCAGATGATCAAGGAAATTTTGTAATTTATAGTGACGCATCGTACAAAGGACTGGGATGTGTTTTGATGCAGCATGACAAGGTGATAGCCTACGCTTCAAGACAGTTGAAACCACATGAAGAAAAGTATCCAACGCATGATCTAGAATTGTCAGCTATAGTATTTGCATTGAAGATTTGGAGGCATTATCTTTATGGGGAAAAGTGCGAGATCTACACGGACCACAAGAGTTTAAAGTATATTTTCACCCAGAAGGAATTGAACATGAGGCAGAGAAGATGGCTAGAATTGATCAAGGACTACGACTGTATTATCAACTATCATCCAGGCAAAGCAAATGTGGTGGCCGATGCTCTGAGCAGAAAAGAAAGGTTAAACATGATAACTTCATCTGAGGAATTAATCAGGGAATTTGAGAAGCTGGAAATAGAGGTTAATATTCCAAGTATGTCTACAGAGGTGTTGTGTGCAATGTCTTTTCAACCAGAACTATTAGAGAAAATAAGAAGATGTCAGGAAGAAGTTGTGAGCCATGAACGAGACAGTTTGACAGGAGAAGAAATAGGGAGTCAAAAGGATGATAAAGGGATACTAAGATTTTCTTCCAGAATATGGATACCCAACATAGCCGAGCTGAAAGATGAAATTCTTCGAGACGCTCACAACTCCAGATACTCAATTCATCCCGGAAGTACGAAGATGTATAGAGATTTAAGAGAAAACTTTTGGTGGCCAAGATTGAAGAAAGAAATTGTAGAATGGGTAAGTAAGTGTTACACTTGCCAGCGAGTCAAAGCGGAACATCAAAGGCCCAGTGGACTGATACAACCATTGGACATTCCAGAATGGAAATGGGAGCATATCGCGATGGATTTTGTAGTTGGATTACCGAGGACCAGGGCGAATCATGATGCTATTTGGGTTATTATCGATAGATTGACGAAGTCGGTGCATTTTCTTCCTATCAATGAAAGATTCTCAATGGATAAATTGGTTCGGTTATATCTTAAGGAAATTGTGACCCGACACGGAGTTCCAGTATCCATAGTTTCAGACAGAGATCCTCGATTTAACTCAAGATTTTGGAGAAGTTTTCAAGATTGTCTCGGAACGAAGCTGAACATGAGTACCGCGTATCATCCGCAGACGGAAGGTCAAAGTGAAAGGACGATTCAGACTATTGAAGATATGTTGAGGGTATGTGCACTAGATTTTGAAGGGAGTTGGGACGAGCATTTGCCATTAGTTGAATTCTCCTACAACAACAGCTATCATGCCAGCATTAGGATGCCGCCTTACGAAGCCTTATACGGGAGAAGATGTAGATCTCCAATATGTTGGGAAGAAGTTGGTGAGAGAAAGATTTTGGGTCCAGAATTGATCCAGCAGACAAAGGAGAAAATAGAACTCATTCGGAAAAGATTAACAGCAGCTCAAGATCGTCAACGTAAATATGCTGATCCTGTCAGAAAGGATATGGAATTTGAAGTTGGTGAAGCAGTGCTATTAAAAGTTTCTCCTTGGAAAGGTCTATCAAGATTTGGGAAGAAAGGAAAGCTGAGTCCGCGTTATGTTGATCCTTTTGAGATTTTGAAGCGTGTGGGAAAGGTTGCTTATGAATTAGCGTTACCCCCTCACATGCAGCATATTCACAACGTGTTCCACGTGTCAATGTTGAAGCGTTATTTGCCTGATTCGAACCATGTGATAGAATACGAGCCAATCGAGATTCAGCAAGATTTGTCTTTTGTAGAGCAACCAGTGCAGATTTTAGATAAAAAAGAAAGAGTACTTAGGAATAAGTCTGTATCTTTAGTGCGAGTCTTGTGGAGGAATCCCAAGGTTGAAGAGTCGACTTGGGAGTTGGAAAGCGAAATGCAATCCAAGTATCCTCATTTGTTTTCTTAGGCTGATTCTGAGGACAGAATCCTGTTAAGGGGGGAAGGATGTAATATCCGGGAAAATTATGTGAATATTATATGTTAAATAAATAAATATTGTGTGTTTTATAAATTTAAAGTAATTATTGCTATGATATGAGGTGTTATAACTGTTATGTGTGTTTTTGTGCGGGCCAGAAATTTTTTTTTCGATTGATTAAAAAAAAATGTTTAAATTACAATTATAAGAACTTATTTGCAATCGGGACGTGTATTATTAACATCTTTATTAAGATACCTGTTTTATTTGATTTTATGTGCGTTTGAATGTATTTTACGTGTTTTCGGGATTTTCTGGTAATTTAGGGATCATTTTTGTTTTTCAAAAATCAACAGACCGGGACGACAAACCCCACAAAATCGATGTTTTTATTTTTATAAAATTATTCATACTTCAAATACGCTTTATTTTTATATTTTTGAATTATTCACAATTTTTGGGAATTTTGACATTAATTTTGTATTTTATTGTTTTTAAAATTATTCCCCGTAATTACTATTTTGGGGCCCTAATTATTATAATTAAAGGATAAAAACACCCTAATTTGATTTTAGGGATATAATTTCAGGTTAATATAAATAGCTAATTAAAATCAGTTTAATCCATTTTATTTTAATAAAATTTCAGAAAATAAATTTATTCAAGAACAAGGTTCTTGGGGGTGAAATTTCATTCTTGAACTTTATCTTGTGATTCCAAGAGCGTTTCTGATCCGTTTTGAGCGATCTACATACCGATTTGAAGCTCTTAACGAGCCCAATCTATTGGTACCGATTTCATTAGCTAAGATGTAGTATTTTGTGATTTCGATTTTGGGTAGTTATGGTCTAAATTCGTTCTTGATCTTGGATGTATTGTTTGATGATTTGGTTGAGTTATAATTGTTTCTGGGATGGTAAGGAGTAGTTTAACACTTTGTTTCGTTAATTTTGATTACGATTTAGGTTAGTTCGAGTTCTTAATTTCCTTGATTTTTCTATTTAATTTCTGAGATTATCGTGATGTTCTTGATTATGATTGTGATGTTCGTTTTAGAAGGTTGTTCGGCTGTTCGAGTTGCTGGCTTGGTGTCGTATTAATTCAGGGGAAGAAAGGGGCGAATAGAGGTGTTTGGGGGGAGGTTTAGAACCGCCGGAGTCCGGCGAAGGCCGCCGGAATCTGGGGATTTCCCAGAAACCGGTCGGTGTTCTTCCCGACATGGTTGGATTCTTTTAACCCAGTTGTGACCCGGTCGTTTGACCCGGGTTCAATCTGATTTCCCCCAAATGCAAACCCAAAAACCTGTTTCTGTTTACTTTTATTTCAAAATTCATTTTCTTACTTTTAAAAATCATTTAATTTGTTTTCAAAAATCATTTAATAATTACTTAAATACTAAAATTTATTTTCTTAATTATTTTAAATTCCTAAAATTATTTTCTTTAATTATTTTCAAAAATATAATTTGATTTAATTATTTATAGTTTATTTTAGTTAATTATTTATGAATTTAATTAATTGATTAAAAATCAATTAATCAGTTAATTTTATTTTTAAATAGTTAAATAAATGTAAATTATTTATAATTAATTCAAATAATTTCTGAAATTTTATTTTAAGGTTTTAAAAATTATATTTTGGTATGTAAAAATCAATTATTATTATTATTAATTGATTTAAATCTATTTATTTTTTATTTTAATCATAATAATTAAACCGTTCGTCCGTTTAATACGAAACGAACGCGTATAGACTCAGAAAAATATTGCGCTTCCAATAAAAATACTTTTAAGTCCTAATCTCTTTTGTATTGCAATGTCATGTGAGATATATATCAGTTTGAGTCGGTATCTGATCGGTAAATATTGTTATTGAACTGATTTTCATTCTGAACGCACTGAGACGTACCTTTTTAATGATCTGACTTATGTGTTACATAAAATATGTGAGTACGTGTTATACGAATACCATGATTACGTGTTACGTGATATACATACTATCTGTTACAATTTTAAAATGCCATGCTAGTTATAAACGATCGGGTAGATGTTAAGACGTATAGTTACGTCGATTGAGTTTGGTCTATCAATTAAGATAGTTCTTTTATTTATAGAATCGAGTAGCAAGGAGTGCAGTCAAGTGTTAGACGGAGATAGTAGCCAGCAGTTATAAGCAGAGTTATAGTAAGAAGTTGTCGAGCATACCAGGCAAGTACCCTAACTTCACTTATCGTTCAAGTGATGTTCATTTCGAACTATATTATGCAAGTATTCTCCCCTATTCTAAATTCAGAATAGCTTATTGTTTTACATATTCAAATATAAGAACTGGTTATAAATACTTTGATAGCATATTGAATATCAATATTCCTATATTTATTGACATTCTCGTATTCTAGCAATCATTCTGCTAGAACCAACCTTTTGATTCGATAGATAGTGAATAACTATACTATCCAGATATACTCTATACAGTGAGACTTTGAATTGAGATTAGTGAATAACTAATTGTTCTAGTTATTTCGCCATCAGTTGTTGAGATAACTCCGGACCATATGACATGGGGAGTTGAATAGATAAGGATGTCATTGATCTGACTCCTTTAATCAAAATTGTTTTGTGAATTGATTCTTGGTTAGCACAAGAGACCGAGGCACCGGTCCAGCGTGAGTTATTATACGAAAGTGTAATATCTTGCTAGGCGAATATATGCCTTCTTCATGGATATCCAATAGGTACGGTATGGCTGCGGGATATCGATACCTATATTTACGGTATGGTTGCGGGATACCGGTGTTGTTTCATGACTGATCATCAGGAACAGCATAGTGCATAATTGTGTTTTATTAAACTGTCGCTTAAACTTTAAAGTTTATATCAGCTTCTGATTTTACTCAGATATTGTTATTGTTGTTCATTTACAAACTTTATACTGCTTGCTGAGCATTTCTTTCGCTCATACTTGTTTATTATTCTAATATTTCAGCTAAGCCAGAGCAGGCTTGAGTCCCAAGTTTGACCAGAAGTCGAGTGCTTGTAAATAGTTTGGTGTGTTTTCCAGGTAGACAGTTTGGGATGCTTGAATAGTATAAAGGTTTGTAATAAAATTTGAATAAGTTGTAAAACTAATTAGACTCATGGTTTGTAATAACAGTTGGTTTGTATTAGTGCCTGTTCCATACTATAACCTGTGATCGATCCAGTTGCATGCAAGGGGTCATATTTATTATATTATTCCGCTGTGATTATTTTATTATAGTTTATTGGCTAGTGACCCCCAAATCTACACCCCGGGTTTGGAGGGGGTCTCATCAAACCTTAATATAGCTTGTAAAGAAGCTAAAGAAGCTTGACAAGTAAATAGTTATGATATCATTGATTGATCGGCCTTCTAAATGTTATAGAGCATCCATTTATTCAAGGCATATGTCTACAATTTCTGTGAAAAATTTGGCATTGGTGACTTGATGCAGCTAAATTTTGTGGCTTCATGCTCATAAATATAAGATTGAATAACATTAAAATCTTAATTTATTTAGAATTTAAAGATATTCAAGTTTTAATTAAACAACTTTGCAAATTTAGAGGACTATTCAATTTATTTCTAAAGAGATCAAAATAATATTGTATTGAGCCAATTAACAATTAGTCATTTACCCTTCCATTACGCACACTTGTATAGTCCAGTTTCAAAAAAGCCCATATGTCCTTTTGGTGAACCACCAAATCATGAGTATGCATATATCTTAATAATCTAAAAATCATTGTTTCATTTTAAAAATGTATTATCAATAAATATTCATATATTACTACATATTTAATATTTGTCCTTATCATTTTTGTAAAAAAAATGTGTCCCTTACTACTAAAATAATTTATTTTTCGATATACTATCTGTTACTATCCAAAATTGCATAATATTTAAAAATGTTTGTTTTATATTGTTGTTAAGTTACATTGTACCAAACATCCAAAAAATAAGTATATTGTGCATTGTGCATTGTATTCAAATAATTTATTTTTAAATATATAAATACCTCTCATCAATTAAAATTGCATATTATTTAATAGAAAATGTGTCTTTCATATTATTGTCTTAACAAAAAAGTCCAACTATATTATATATAAATATATGTAAAAAATTGTACTTTATTTTTCCAGCTGTATATAGATTTCACAAATTAAATGAGCATTTATAAAATTTGTATTTAGTGGATGTTATCCTATTGTAAACATACGTTATACTTTGAAATCAGTGGTAATGTTATTGACTTATTTTTTTCATATCCCTCTATTCTACTATAAATACGTACACAATCTATGTTCGTGCAAATCATAGAGTGTCCTTTTTTTATGTATCTTGTATAGAATGATAGTAAGAAGACCTCTCATATAATGATAGTGTAAGAATATTTAAATTTGTTAACAAAAATGTGTTATAGTTTATCAAATCCATATAATTTGAGGATGTTCATGGTACATCATTATATTGAAATTAATTTTTTTAAGATGATGATGTTTCATAAACAATCCTTAGATTATATAGATTTTGTGTTTTAGAGAAATAGAAATACATATTAATTGAAGAAAATTAGTGATACAATTTTCTTTTATATTATTGGTTAGTTATATTATTGAGGATTTGTGAATGCAATGAGTTGTTTCAATAATTTGGAAACTTGAGCTAATCTGATCCTTAACCATATGGGAGATGGGATTGAAAAGTCTTTTTACCATAATTTTTATTTTTCTGTTTATCAATTTTAATTGTGTATATTCATTGGTGAATATAATAGTGGGGTATAGGTGATACATCACTATATTGAAACTGTTAGATTTATGCTTCAAATATTGTCTAGTTAATTAGATTTAATTATTAGATGTTTTAGATATTTAGCAATAGATTAATTATTAGATAAAAATAATATATTATAATTATTTAGTAGTGGGGTAGTGGAGTAAATTATGGACATGTAATTTACCCATTAATTATTAGTGGTTAGTTTTGGTAGTAGTTAGTTTTAATATGTTTGTAAAGCCTAGCTAGTTTACCTTGAGTTTTATAATAAGTAAAAATAGCAGTACAAGTTCTCTGCAAACTCTAAGTGTCTTTTTTTCTCTAAGTTTTTCCAACAAAAATTCAAATATTTAAGTGATGATTTATCATACTTTAGTTTCTAATATAAATGTGTATCAATGGTAGAAAAATAATTACCTAATTTTGTTAATGTAGCTATTAGGTACTTTTGTTTCAATCCATTTTTCATTTGATGAAGAGGTCTTTGGAAAATCATCTAATCTCCTTGTTGCCTATATGGTATGTGGTATCTCACATCCTAATTCCATTCTAATCCCCTAATGTGTGTGTAAGGGGTTTTATAAATTTTCATTTGATATGTAAGCGTGGACTACGGGTAATGAGTTTTACTTATGATACTAAAAAAATAACTTGACAACATTCAAATGTGGTATAGGAGTGTTACAAACTACTATTTGAAAATGCTAGTTTATTATGACTACATGTCATATGAGAATTTATCAAATCAATCATCCACTTGTCTAACATATTAGAATGAACTGGGGTGTCTAATACTAAATAACAGTGGGAGCTGCAGGGGATTGAAGTTTCTATTTCATGATGGTGATATTGTAAGTAAACTCGATAAATATAATGACTTGTAATTTAGAAATTCAGTTTAATTAAATTTATTTGATGGTCCTCTCTTAGTAAAATGAATAATGATACGATGAATACAGGAGGTAACTCAAGGGGAAATTGGGATTGATTTTCAAGTGTTGTGATGGAACTAATGGAGAAGCAGTCTGCATAAACTACATGGGTTCACTCTTACTCTAACCTTTAGTGTAATCCGTGGAAGCGACCAACATCAATTTATACTTATGGTTTGTGTACAATATTCTCTTAAAAAAATTGGTTGAAACATCAAAGAAGCACATATATGTGACGAAATGCATATATTGTATGACATTATATTTATAGATTCTTCACTTTGTTTAACAGCCTCGCGTATATTCCTTTCTCTTTTTCCTATGTTTCTTTCTGCTTTGAATTATCTCTGCATTTTCTAACGAGTCTGGATATGAAATTTAATAATAAAAATAAATACGAAATTGATGCGTTTCATTTAAGACTTTACAAATATGTAATAATGGTATGTCATCATTTACATGTATAATAATTTGATTTGTGAGCAGGGAATTGGACATCTGTAGTGTGAGAATGTTTCTGTTTGTATAAATGAACGTGTTCGAAGTGGATTGGTACCTTAATCTATTTGTGGTTCGAGATGTGATGGACGTTTGCAGCTCTTCGCCTCCTCGTAAAAATCAATTTCTTAATGTCTATATTCAATTGTAATTTACAATAATATTTTAGATCCTAATACGCTTGACCCCCGGGCCACAACCAACGGTTAGAAACAAAGTGGTATGATGTAAGTACAGTTCTATTTAATTACAAGAGAAACCATAATGAATACTTCAAAATAGTTTGTCCAATAATCGTCTAAAAAGGAAAGCCAGCTAGAAAAATAATTGCTGCCAAATTAATGTTATTTGCTACAAAATAATGCTCTCTGACATACACCCTTTCCATTAATGATAAATACCAGACAATGGGATGCTTCAAATCTTTTTGTGTTACTTGTTCCGCTTTTGGGGGTGATAGAGATGTTCTAAACTATTTTTTGGTTTGCACCTATGATGGCATTTGGTCTAGTTGTATGATTCTCGCTTAGGGAGTGAGATATTCCGAGTTCAATTCTCAGAATTCCCCATTTTCATGACTATTTTAATTTTTTTTTACTGCCCAGCTTATCACATAATATTATAATCCTATAAGTAGTTTTCCACTTTCATATGAGATGTAGCAGAATTAAAATTAGTTCATAAAAATTCTACTACATTAATATTCCAATCGAACAAACATCAAAATATAGGAATTTTCTAACATAAGTAAAGCAAAATCTAATTAATATGAAAATTTAAGGTAAAAACAAAACCAGTTCACTTGGAAACAAAGCAGTAGCAACTACTTACTAAATCCCTTAAATTAAGCTGACTTGAAAAATAAGAATTGTTTTTTATCTCGCTACCTTAAAGAAACTCTTACCTCAAAGTTTTTGATTGGTGTCTCTGTTTTAACCTCCTTTACGCACCAAGCACCCTTAGCACATGTTATGGTCACAATCATTTAGGATATTACAATATTGACATTGCCAGGCATCTATCAATTGGACATGTTTTTCTTTCACTAGAGTAACATCAACTTCAGATAGCCCATTTTCTAATCTTTTGAGAAAGTTTGAAAAATATCTTCCAGTTACCTTTGTTAAATTTATAAGCTCGTTACGATTTTTTTTATTAAATTCTTCTGAGCTAGCCTCATCCCTAAAGAATTTTTGCAGCTTATTCTCTGCGTAATCATGGAGCCTTTCCAAAGCCACCTCAGACTCACCTTGTGGTTAATCAAATTGTTTTTTTTTCGTATATGCTTCTGGTGGCATAGAATATCCATAAATATAAGTCCATTTTAACACTCGCCTTCATTCAAAAATCTGCTCCCAAGCTTCCATAAAGAAGCTTGGGTGTTCTCGCTGACAATATTTTTTCTCGAGTTTCTGAAGTTTCTTATTTTATATCTCGCTTAGATCTACTAATGCTTTCTCTCTTGACTTTTCATTTACAACCAATCTTTCATAATAATGAGCATATCTCTTGATATATTCGTGAGCCGATGCTCTAAGCCTAACAACTTCACATTCTCCTCTCCTCACAGTCTCCTAATAACCATTACACGCCTTAAGATCATGTGCATTCCATGGTCCTAGGCACATCCAACAAAACTCGTGCTTGCAAGGACGCTTATAAGTACTCATTAGCATGCTCCAAATGTACATATAAACATCAAAAGATTGTGTTATTTGATTTCGATGATAGATGCATCCAATATGTTTTGAAGACTAGAGCTGTATCATTATTGATTTGTGTATTCTCTGGACAATCACAAGAAAGTTTCTATGATTAAACAACAATGACATCATAAAATATTACATAAGTTATCACCATTTCCCTGTATATATGACCATTAGAAGACTTGGCCATATAATAATACCCAGATATATTTATTTTACTTTCTAATTATGTGTTAAGTTATATAAAAAAGCTATGAGAAGAAATAATGAACGGCTTCATCAGGGTAATCTTTAAAGTAAATAATGACAAATTGCCAATGATTACTAAAATATAGCTTGTAAAGAAGCTAAAGAAGCTTTACAAGTAAATAGTTATAATATAATTGATTGATTAAGCCTTCGAAATGTTAGAGAGCAACCATTTATTCGAGTCATATGTCTATAACTTCTATGAAAAATTTGGCATTAGTGACTTGATGCGGATAAATTTTGTGGCTTCACACTCATACATATATGATTAAATAACATTCAAATCTTAATTTATTGAGAATGAAAATATATTCAAGTTTACACAGATAATACTTTTACGCAAAATAAGATTAGGGTTTTGAAAGTCGACCCCCGAAACTAGAGTCCTAGCCACCACTTCTCCATTCTTCAACCTTCATCCATCAATCGATCAAGCCCCCCTTCACTCGCCCGTCTCCTCTTTATTTATCTATCATTTTCTCAATAAAACAAAGATCTAATTCTTTTCGGGTGAGATCTTGTCCAGTACCTTGTTATGAAGGTTGTTAGTCCTGCCCAACTTTTTCGGATGTTGGTGTTTAATGTTATGATGTTATTTTGTCTTTTGTTTCTGGTTTCGGCCCCTCTAAAAGGGATTTATATGATACTTTTTGAGATGCGTAAGGCTTGTATCACATCTGAGATAATGGTGGATATCGCAAAAGCTCATATTTCACAACAAAAAAAGTGTTCATATTTTAGGGGCTTTTGTTGCTCTAATATCAATTGATAGTTCAGAATATTGGGCTACACATAATGCTTATGTGAAGGTCAACTCTTACTACTAATTTCAGAATTGATGTAGGTTGGATTACTCGAGATGTGATTATAATACTTTTTAGATTAAAGAATTTGAATATTCTATGCGTTAAAGAATCTAAAAAAAACACCTATTTGGTGAGCTCATTTTTTGTTTCATAATCAATAGTTGACAGTTCCGGGTTTGTCACCGGTGGGGTTCAATGTTTTAATGAATTCTTCAATTTTAGTTAAACAACTTTGCAAACTTAGAGGACTATTCAATTTATTTCTAAAGAGATTAAAATAATATTATATTGAGCCAATTAACAATTAGTCATTTACCCTTCCATTACCCGGTTTCAATAAAGCCCATATGTCCTTTTGGTGAACCACCAACAAATCATGAGTATGCATATATCTTAATAATCTAAAAATCATTATTTCACTTTAAAAATATATTATCGATAAATATGCATACTCATATATTACTACTTATTTAATATTTTGTCCTTATCGTTTTTGTAAAAAAAATGTGCCCCTTACTACTAAAATAATTTATTTTTTGATATATTATCTCTTACTATCCAAAATTGCATAATATTTAATAATGTTTGTTTTATATTGTTGTTAAGTTACATTGTACATAACATTAAAAAAATAAGTATATTTTGCATTGTGCATTGTATTGAAATAATTTATTTTTAAATATATAAATACTTCTTATCAATTAAAATAGCATATTATTTAATAAAAAATGTGTCTTTCATATTATTGTCATAACAAAAAAGTCCAACTATATTATATATAAATATATGTAAAAAATTATACTTTATTTTTTCCAGCTGTATACAGATTTCACAAATTAAATGAGTATTTATGAAATTTGTATTTGATCGATGTTATCCACTGGTAAACATACCTTATACTTTGAAATCAATGGTAATGTCATTGACTTATTTTTTTCATATCCCTCTATTCTACTATAAATAGGAACAAAATCTATGTTTCTCATACATAAATTACAAATCATAGAGTGTCCTTTTTTTATGTATTCTTGTATAGAATGATAGTAAGAAGACCTCTCATATAATGATAGTGTAAAAATATTTAAATTTTTTAACAAAAATGTTTTATAGTTTATCAAATCCATATAATTTGAGGATGTTCATGGTACAACATTATATTGAAATTAATTTTTTAAGATGATGATATTTCATGAACAATCCTTACATTATATAGATTTTGTTTTTTAACCGTTGTATTCACAGAAATAAAAATGCATATTAATTGAAGAAAATTAGTGATACAATTTTCTTTTATATTATTGTTTAGTTATATTATTCAGGATTTGTGAAAGCAATGAGTTGTTTTAATAATTTGGTCTGATTCTTAACCATATATGAGATGGGATTGCAAAGTCTTTTTACCATAATTTTGATTTGTGTGTTTATCAATTTTAATCATGTATGATTATTCATTGGTTAATATAATAGTGGGGTACTAGTGATACATCACTATATCAAATTTAAATATTTAAGTGATGATTTATCATACTTTAGTTTCTAATATAAATATGTATCAATGGTAGAAAACTAATTAGCTAATTTTGTTAATATAGCTATTAAGTACTTTTGTTACAATCGATTTGATGAAGAGGTCTTTGGAAAATAATCTAATCTCCTTGCTGCCTATATGCTATGTGGTATCTCACACCCGTAATTCCATTCTATTCGGCTAATGTGTGTGTAAGGGGTTTTATAAATTTTCATTTGACATGTAATCGTGGACTACAGGGAATGAGTTTTACTTTTGATACTAAAAAATATAACTTGACAACATTCAAATATGGTATAGGAGTGTTACAAACTACTATTTGAAAATGCTAGTTTAATATGACTACATGGGAAATGAGAAATTCTCAAATCAAATCTCCACGCATCTAACATATTAGAATGAACTCGGGTGTCTGATACTAAATAACACCGGGAGGTGCAGGGGATTGAAGATTCTACTTCATGATGGTGATATGCCGGTAAGTAAACTCGATAAATACAATGACATGTAATTTAGAAATTCAGTTTAATTAAATTCATTTGATGGTCCTCTCTTAGTAAAATGAATAATGATACGATGAATAGAGGAGGTAACTCAAAGGAAAACTTGGATTGATTTCCAAGTGTTGTGATGGAACTAATGGAGAATCGCAAGCGATGACTTATTCTCCTACGTAAATAGCTTTTGGAAATCTTACCCTTTTCTTTAATGTTCATCCGAAAAATAGAATTATTAAAAAGTGTGATTTTAATTAACACCCAACCTTCGACACAGGATAAAGGTCTCCCCGACTTCTTTTTATAGCTACTTTACTTTAGGTCGAGGTTCTGAAAGAAGAGTTGGCGAAGTAAACAATTCCATCTTCCAACAGTAGCTGCTAGTTCTCGACTCCGCTATGACTCTTATCGAATCCACTCCCGATGCCGGAACCGGTGCTCTGATCAGACAGGATCAGCTATTGATGCCACATCCAGAGTTGCTCCAAGTGCTAGAAGGATTTTCCTCGCGCTGGCCAAGTCTAATCCCATTCATTACAAAACCAATAACCTTTGGCCTTCAACCCCAGCTCGCACTCGACATGATCTTTGACAATCATGAGTCAGGAGGGTCAGCCCAGAAAGAGACTAGCCGGCCGATCGGGGTTTTGTCTCCGGCTCTTAGACTTATAGAAAGAAGCGAAATCCCGCCGCCTGAAAGCATGAGAGCATCAGCACTCGACGAGTGCCTTGTCTGAGCACCTTTTTTTCTTAGAGAACAAGTGTTGGTTGTGCTTAGCATATTGGTCTGATCCAGTTGAGGATGAATTCCACCTCTGAGAGGAGGGAAAATAAGTCTTGAGAAGAAGATGTCTCCAAACACAAATTAATGGGTACGGACCTTCCAGCTCTTGATGAAATTCCTAGCTTTGTGAAGCGATCTTGTTCCAATAATGAAGAAGGTTTCGATCTGGCACATCTATCTTTATAATTCCCCAGGACTGAGTTCCACTTTCGATTGCTAACGATCAATTAACAAACGTAGGTTTCTGTAAATTCCGGCCCGATCGATTGATTGGTATAATGACCTACGGGGAAGTTATGTTTGTTCGTGCGGGGGGTGCTGTGCTCCTCTTCATTTGCTCCCGTTAACGACCACAAAGGCATACATAGAAGGCAGATGAGAGAAAGCGCTCGATGAACGATGATTGAAGATTGCAGCATCTTTTTTAGAAAGACATCATTATACCACTACATTTTAAAAGCAGAATTTGGCCAGCACATCGACCTGGGACAAAATGGCCATCTTACTGAATCCGAAAGGTCGACTACGACAAAAACTCCGTTATTCCCCCCCTTTAAGAGATAGGGAAATCGTCCTACGAAATCTATGGTGGTGCTTTTCCCATGGCCAAGAAGGTATTGGGCTGATAAAGCCCCAACTTCCTATTGGACGTCTTCGACGTGCTGCATAGAGCACACACACCCCGTTGCCGTTGGACATCTGCTTCTCGTATGGGGAAAGTTTAAGAGGGCTGTATTGAACATCTCACTGTGGTACGCGACCACTCGGTCGTCTTGCCATAACACGGCTCCCAAAGCATGAGCAGAAGCGTCCGTCTTGATTTCGAATGGCTTCTGAACGTCTGGCATGGCCAGAACCGGCCCTTCGCAGACTTTTTCCTTAAGTGCCCGGAACGCAAGCTCTGGATCCTCTCCCCATCTCGAAAGGAAAGGTCTGTTTTCTTTTCTGGGCCCCGAGTAAGATCAACCGGGAGTCATTTTTTATGAATCTTTAGTGCGGAGGTAGTTGGTCATGCCGAGGAAAGTCCTTACCTCCGCTAGCGACTTGGGGGTTGACCATTCCCGGACAGACTTCGTCTTCTCAGGATGTATCTTGACTCCGGATGAGCCGATGATGTGCCCCAAGTATACCAGCTCCCTCATCCCTTTTTGCTCATAAGTAAGCTCTTCTCCGTATGGGCTTTCAGCTGGTGCTCACGCAGAGCTTCTAGAACAGCCTCTACGTATTTCAGATGCTCCTCCCAGGTATTGCTATAAACCAGATGTCGTCGTCGTAGACCGTGATGAATTCATCCAATCTAAATAAGGCCTAAGTACATCGTTCATCAGCCGCATAAAGGTTGCAGGTGCGTTGGCCTTACCGTAATAGGGCCGAATGGCATGACGACCCATTCATATAACTCTTGCCTTGTCTTTAACGCAGTCTTCCAACGCCTTCACCACTTGCACTTGGTGGTGTCCCGACTTTAAGTCTATCTTGGTGAAGTAACGGGCTCCCTTAACTAGTCAAATGGGAATCAGACATCTATCCTCGGCACTTGGCAAAGGATAGCGATTCTTTACTGTGATCTTGTTAAGGGCGCGAGAATCCTAATCCATGCACATGCGCCATGAGCCTTCTTCGGCACCAAGACCCTTTAGAGAGAGGGGCGAGGCACAAGAGGATGTACTGGGCCAACCATGACCCTTTTCGAGCAGCTCTTTGCCGCTGAATCTCCTCATTGGCCAATGTCGACGTCCTGTAACACCGTTGTTGGGTAAGACTGCTCCCTGTGTGAGTTCAATCGAGTGTGCTCCAAGCTGATACAGGCTTTAAATAAAAAAAGAAGCTACAGCTAAATGAAACCAAAGCTTGAAAGCTCAATTCCTAGCTGCTAGAGCTAAATCAAAGGCTACTACCTTAGCTGTTCTAGTAGCTCCTTTGATTTAGCGTAGGGAGGGTGGAAGCTCTATAGGACAACAGCTTTGGGCTATTTGGAAGCTATGCTATATAGGAAGAGATAGTAGTGGCTAGCTACTAGCTTTGCTTTTGCTATTAGCTCGTGCTAGTACTTTAGGAGAGGAGCAACTATCTTGCTTAGGGAGGTATTTAATATCAAAGAATTTCAGATCCTAGATAGCTTAGTAGCTTAGGAGCAGAGCAATTCAATAACTTTAGGAGCCATTTTCAAGCTGTAGAATAGCAAAATAGCCTTGCTTTATTAGCTGTACAACCAAGTAGGCAAAGCTAGTAAGGCCCGCGCAATTACCTTGCAGAACTATCCTTGCTGCTACAGCGAGCGCAAGAAATAACTTGCGCGAGCAAGTATGATATAAATTGCACTCGCTCAAGCTAAAAGAGTTTTAGAGCAACATTTGCGAAGGATTAATAAATGGACTGCTTTATTGTACCGGTAAGCCCTGCTTATCAATGCAATAGTTTCGGAGCAAGCTATGTGGTTCTACACCAAATAAATGGCTCCTAAAGTGAAGCAGCTACTAGAAAGAAAGTAGTCGCCGCTAAGCAAAGCTATTCTATTTTTGTTGAAGGCTCCTAAAGCTATGGAACCTAAGCTCATAAATAAGAGTCGCAGCAAGCTAGTAGCCACTCGCTATATTATTCGACGTTAAGGCAAGCTATTGTGAATTGTTCCTAACCAAAGAAAGGAGAGATATAGATTACGTTCATCTCATAAGTTCCTTTTCACTCCTAAATGAGAGCAAAACTAAACGAGAAATTCATAACTCCTAGCGCAAAAGAGTAGCCACTGCGATGCCAACAAGAACAACGCGAGGAGGTCAATCTTAAGTGTTGGAAGCTACTGCTAAGGTACTCCCCCTCATCTATACTTTACTATAAAGGATAGGCAATTGAGAGATAATAGGGCGATAGCGATAGACACAGAAACTGAAAGAAATAGATGAAAAAATGACTTCCGTAGAGGATAGGGTCAACCTGCTTAGATAGGGCGATAGCCCGGTTTTGGTTGAATATCATTTCCTGTGTTTATCTTGTATTGAGGTATACCGAAGATATGAGTCAAAGTAGGTAACAGAAGAGGATGGATGTCAGAGCGGTTGAAAGAGTCGGTCTTGAAAACCGAAGTATTGATAGGAATACCGGGGGTTCGAATCCCTCTCCATCCGCGAGGTCAGTACTCACTCTTGCGTAACGAATCGGATAGATGCTTGTGTTATAGGTTGTCTCTTGTCTCCCTTTCGTTATCTTCCTATAGGTTGGGGAAGGGCCGGGTGTCCCTCTCGTTCAGTGATCTCCGGAGCGGGGCGTGGTCAAGGGATTCGGGGGTAGAGGAGGTCGGGCACAATCCGGACAAATGACATAGAATAAGATGGCATCAAAGAGAGAAGGACAGTTAATCCAATAGTACTGATAGGACCTTTTCATCTAATAGAATCTAATAGAATAGATCACGCCTTGGGAGTTCTCTTTCTCTCTAACTATCCATTTCGTAAGAGAAGAAAGAAAGGATTGTAGGGCAGATGGTATGCCCCTTTCATGATCTAGGCGTCGTTGATTGATTCTACTTCTTCTCCTTCTTTATCGAGATTCAGTTAGTGCTCAATCTACTGATCATTGGTAAAAGAGATAAAAAGTAAGCGGGGTGCGTGATCAGATCGTTGAGAATTAAGTGATTGAAATAATCTACTTGTTTCAGAACCTGTACCCGTAGTAACAATCCTGCTTTATTATTTTCTTGATCGTCCTAAAGTGACTTATGAGAACGAAGACAGAGTGCGATCATGGAGTGGTGCCCCTTTCGAATACTTAGTCTCAAAAGGCTAGATTAGTATCGAGGAGAAGGCCTTAATTGCTCGGCTATACTCGATCAATACCTCCGCTAGTAGTTCTTGGAAGAACTTCCTGGATTCTCAAGAAGAGATGAGAAGCTGTAGTGGGGCATATAACTAAAATAGTCCTGCTATATAGACCTAGAGAGACAGAGACTGTTGTTGCTATTTATTGTTTTTTACGCATTTTCTTGCCTTATGCGCTTTGTTTTACGACCGGATCGTGACTTGATAGCGCAACCGCCTTTCTTCTTTGTGGTTCTGATGAGCCTCAAACTGGAATGGGTGGTTTGGGAAATCAAGAGCTTCCGCTTTATAGTGCGTTTTCTTATAACGGCTATAGGGCTGTGTCCGTCTCAAGGCTCGGCTTCAATGGTACAGAAAAGCGCTCCTGGGGACGTGGCGATTTTTTTGGATACTACGCGATTGGGACAAGAAAAGAAAGTAGAACCCTCCCATAGGTTTTTCATTCTTTCCATTTCCCTCTGCTGGTCTAGCGAGCCCTCCTAGCCGCCTAGAGTGCAGCCTGCCTGCGGAAGACCGTAACGTAAGTAACTCTGTGCTCCTGACGGGGGAAATGAAAGCAGAATTCGTTCGGATC
>NW_027419143.1:67500-160868 GCF_009905375.1 Apium graveolens
CCACAATGATACACATCACGACCATAGAGCCAAGGTCGACCCCATAATACGTGTGTAACATTCATGGGAACAACATCACACCAAATAGAATCTTTCTAATGACCAGAAAATAGAAACTAAACAACATTGAGTTACCGGTATGGTAGTTTTGTTGATCCATGCGACATGATATGGTTTTGGATGTGGCTCGGTAGGAAGCTTCTATATCTCAACTGTAGAGGCTAAAACCACATTCATGCAACTCCCACCATCAATGACCAGCTTCCGTAATTCTTTACCGCAGGTGACAAGTGTTTGAAAGATGGTTGTTATCTTCCAATCTTACTTCTCAGGGATGCGAGAGCCGAACCACCATAGCAGGGGAGGTATCTACGTCAGAATCAGCCAAGTCGTCTGCATTGAACTCTGGATTCTCTTCATCTTCCTCATTTTCTGCTCCTTCTTGTTGAAGCTGTTCTTCTTGTTCCACCTGCAGGCTGGACTTTATTGGAGAGGTGTTGTCCTAGCAGTTCGGTTGCCATCAGTAAGCCCCTTGCTGCTATCTCCCCAGCTTGGTAAGTTATTTTCTTGACGGTTGGCACCCGTAAATACTCCTCCATATCTAAGGCCACTTGAAAAGCATGTTCCACACCAGAAGGGGGTTGCCGAAGCAACTCTTTCCTTATATCGAACCTCAGGCCAGATTTGAATCTAGCCAAAGTGTGGCGAGAATCTTCAACAATTTGACTCCGAGTCTTGAGTTCGTCAAACCTTTGCATGTACTCCGCTACTGTCATGTTGCCTTGCTTGAGATTGAAAAGTTGTTAAAATAACTTATCATGGTAATTAGGCAGCATGTATTTCTCTCGAAGCTTTGCCTTCATCTCTTGCCAAGTAGCTATTGGTGGTTGTCCCAATCTTCTTATATCACCTTCAAAACCGTTCCACCGCACCTTCGCGAGGCTCACTAGCTTCATCTTAACAAACTGAACTCGCCGCTTATCCGACATGTCATACCAATAAAAAAAGGCTCATCAATCGCAGACAACCAATCGGCAAAGGTTGTTGGATTTAGTCTATTATTAAAATATGGAACGCCTACTTTCACCTTCTTTGTGATGTCTTCTTCAGTGTCATAAGGCTCATAGTAATCTCTTTCAAGCAACTTCCCCATTCCAGTCTAATCTAAGAAGGGAGTTTGTGACACTTGTGGGGGCCTGCCAACCCGGACTTCCCGTCTCGGAACTAGATTAGGTGGCTGGTCCTCTTGTTGTTCACCTTGTTCAGCATCTCCTTCCTTATTAGTCTTTCCTCCGGATGATTCTCCTTCATGATTGACCGCCAAGTTTCCTGTAAACTGAGGCTGCTGCTTCAGATTATAGATCTCCCACACGAGCATTCAGGCTACGGAGTTGTTCATTCATGCCCTGGAATTGCTCCACCAACTGTAGTAGCAACTCGTTTCATTGATAATCGGTTAATCTTCCTCGAAAGGATTTTCCCGTATGAGTAGACATCCCACTCTGATACCAGTCACCAAGCATACACTCGTCAACAGCTGCATTACAATCCATTGGGATTTGTTCGCCTGCCAAGTGACCGGTTTCAGATGTCTTCATCTCATTAATTGCTGCTAACGAGGAAAACCGAGATCCAGTGCCCGTAACGTAATATGTCTAGTCTCCTAGTGCCCTTTGGGAGGACTACACTGGTTCACTCTTGCTATAGCCTTTAGTGTAATCCTATCGAAGCGACCAAGATCAATTTATACTTATGGTCCTTGTATAATATTCTCTAAAAAAATTGGTTGAAACATCAAAGAAGCACATATATATGACCGGATGCATAAATCGTATAACATTATGTATATAGATTCTTCACTTTGTTTAACAGCATCCCGTATATTCCTTTACGTTTTTTCCTATGTTCCTTTCTGCTTTGAATTATGTCTGCATTTTCTAATGAGTCTGGATATGAAATTTAATAATAAAAAATTATGAAATTGATGGGTTTCATTTAAGACATTACAAATATGTAATAATGGTATGTCTCCATTTATATGTATAATAATTTGAATTGTGAGCAGTTAATTGGACATGTGTAGTCTGAGGATGTTTCTGTTTGTATTAAATGAACGTGTTCGAAGTGGATTGGTAGCTTAATCCATTTGTGGTTCGAGATGTGATGGACGTTTGCAGCTCTTCGGCTCCACATCAAAAATCAATTTCTTAATGTCTATATTCAATTGTAATTTACAATAATATTTTAGATCCTAATACGCTTGACACCAGGCCAAAGCCAACGGTTAGAAACAATAAGGTATGATGTAAGTGTAGTTCTAGTGAATTACAAGAGAAACCATAATGAATACTTCAATTTTCAGAATTCCCCATTTTCCCTCACATTCCAATCAAACAAACATTAAAATATAGGAATTATCTAACATAAGGAAAACAAAATCTAAATAATATGAAAATTTAAGGTAAAAACAAAACCAGTTCACTTGCAAACAAAGCAGTAGCAACTACTTACTAAATCTCTTAAATTAAGTTGAGTTGACAAATATGAAATTTTTTTATTTTGCTGCCTTAAAGAAGCTCTTACCTCGAAAGTCTTAAAATGGTGTCTCTCTTTTAGCCCCCTTTACGCACCAAGCACCTTTAGCACATGTTATGGTCACAATCATTTAGGGCAGTACAGTATTGACACCTCTAGGCATCTGTCAATTGGACATGCTTTTCCTTCACTGGAGTAACATCAACTTCAGATGGCCCATTTTCTAATCCTTCGATAAAGTTCTAAAAATATCTTCCAGTTACCTTAGTTAAATTTATAATTTCCTAAAGATTTTTTTATTAAATTCTTCTGAGCTAGCCTCATCCCTAAAGTATTTTTGCAGCTTATTCTCTGCGTAATCATGGAGCCTTTCTGAAGCCACCTCAGCCTCACCTTATAGTTACTCAAATACCTTTGTTTTCGTATATGCTTCTCGTGGCATAGAATATCCATAAATATAAGTCCATTTTAATACTCGTCTGTATTCAAAAATTTGCTACCAAGCTTCCGTAAAAAAGCTTTGGAGTTCTCGCTAACAATGTTTTTTCTCGAGTTTCGAGTTTCTGAAGTTTCTTATTTTTTATCTCGCTAATGCTTTCTCTCTTGACTTTTCATTTACAGCCCACCTTTGATAATATTGAGCATATCTTTTGATGTATTCCTGAGCTGATGCTTTAAGTCCAACAACTTCTCTCCTCACAGTCTCCTAATAACCTTTACACGCCTTAGGATCATGTGCATTCCATGATCCTAGGCATATCCAACAAAACTCATGCTTGCAAGAAACTCAAATGAAAACAATTAAATAAGAAAATCACCTTGATTTCTGCACTGAAATGGATGATTGTTTATGAAAGAACTTTTCGAGAGCTTCGCTTCGGTATATGGTACGCTTGATTCCGAGTTCGATAACGCTTTCAAATTTGAGTTTGATTCTCAAGAACGTGACGATTTTACAGGGTTTTCTCTGTATTTTCTATGTTTTTACTGATCGATAAAGATTATATGAATAAAATGAAATAATAAATAGGCTATTTATATTTATGGAATATTAATACGTGTTGGATCATATTGGAAAAAAAAATAAGTTCCTTTGTCGCTAAGTAACCGTAAAAACGATCTGATTGGACAATGTTTTGGATAACTATCAACCTGTTTTGGATAATTATCAAAACTTTTGGATAACTATTAAAACTTTTGGATAATTATCAAGACCGGACTTCATATAAAAACTTTATATGAAGATAATGTTATCGAAATGGTTATCGTATCGAAAATTTTGCACCGGGACGCGCACGGGTCAAACCGCAATCCGAACGAAAAAGTCAAATCACGGAAAATATCCAGAATTATCAGATTGGGTTAGGAAGGAGTTTTTCGAAGAGTTTCGGGTTGTAAAAACGCAAAAATGGTTGAAGTTGGACGATTCTGGGCTTTATAAAATAGTTTTGTAATTATTCAGAAAATAATTAATAAATTCATAACTCATTATAAAATCATATAACAGTCCAAAAATTATTAGAAAAATACCATAATTATCTATATTTTATTCTGGACATAATAAAATTAACATGCCTATACTCTACCACATATAAACATCCATATAACAACACCAATCATCAAATAATTCACCAAAAATCACATAATAATCATATAATAATCACATAATAATTATTTATTGATAGAAACAGTTACACGTTATGTCCCGGATATTACAATAGAGGAGGTAACTCGAAATTATAGGGAATGTTGGGATTGATTTGCCAGTATTGTCATGGAAGCAATGGAGAAGCAGTCTGCATAAACTACACGGGTTCAGTCTTGCTCTAGTCGTAAGTGTAATCAATGGAAGAGACCAAGACCAATTCATAATTATGGTCCATGTACAATATTCTCTAAAAAAATTGGTTGAAACATCAAAAAAGTAAATATATGTGACTGAATGCATAAATTGTATAACTTTATGTTTATAGATTCTTTACTTTATTTAACAGCCTCGCGTATATTCCTTTCTGTTTTTGCCTATGTTCCTTTCTGCTTTGAATTATGTGTGCATTTTCTAGGATGTGAAATTTAGATATAAAGAAGAATACGAAATTGATGGGTTTCATTTAAGACTTTAATAATATGTAATAATAGTATGTCGCCATTTACATGTATAATAATTTGAATTGTGAACAGGGAATTGGACACTACTACAAATTTTCACTTAGGAGGTGCCACTTACATAGCATTTTTTTTTCTATGCGCTATGCAAGTGATTAACTTAGATAGCATTTTTCTAAAAAATGCTATGCAAGATACTTTTAAAAAGAATGAAAGTAAATGTAAAATATAGAAAAATGCTAACATAACGTTTATTGTCTAAGTGCTATTTAAATTTTGACTTACACAACACTTTAACAAGTGCTATACAAGTTAGTGTATTTTAAGTATTTGTTTTTGTTTTTATCTATTATATACACAAATATAGCCATTTTAGAAATGCTATGCTATGCTGGCCAATGAACATTTAATTTTTAAGTTAAATTCACTGCCATTTTCTTGTTGAGAACGTCTCTCGTTTTATTTTCTTTAACAATGCATCGAGCAAGAAGTTGGACAAGTTCATAAAATTTCTGGGTCAAATCGCCAACAAATTCATCGAACTTCTGGGTGGTCAATTACTCCCGCGATCAAATTGCTCGCCAATTGCTCTATGTCTTCTTTGAGCTTATCGGTCTTCTCTGAGCAAATATTCGGGTCTTCACATCACATCCTTGTTTATCGAGCAAATTGAACGATTTTATTCTTCAAATCGGGTAGTCGGGCTTTTTATCGATTTGTAAGTTTTCATAGATTAATACAATATTTGACTGTAATTGATTGGTTAATTTAGGATTTTCAATTTTGGGTTTTTGGCCCCAAAATTAAAAATCCATTTAGGCTCTTATTTTCCAGTTGCTTATAAGGTATTTGGATGCACTTTGATTTTTCTTTGCTTGCTAGGATCTTTTTCACTTAGTGTACAAATGAAGGTAAATTTGCAAAGCTAAATAATTCATTGATTTTAATCCTATCACTAGTTCTTAAAAAAATTAGGTAGAATTTTAAGAAGCACTGAACTATGTCAATACCAAATTTAAATAGTTTGCTCATAAGACCAGTAGAAGGAATCATAAAACACCCTTTTGCAAAATGGTGTGCACGTTTTTTACATCTGGTTTATCTTTCTCTTTTTTATATTTCCACAATTAGGATATCTCAGTTTTAACACTTCAGACAAGAAGTAGGAGCATGAAATGGGAAAATCATTTATAAATAAATATAGGTATAAATTTTTTTGTTCTTAGAATCCCATGATTTAGCTTTACCAATTTACAATGTGTGCATAAATCTTGTTAATAATTATCATGGAGGAATGTTATATATATTATAAAAATTGCCCATGTAGTAGTAGTGTATATGTTTTTAGAGAAAATGACCCGCTGGTAAAAGGCTCTAATGTTCAAACGTTGAATGGTACTTGACCTATCCTTAATTATTAAATTTAGTTGTTCAAACAAAAAAAAGGTTTGACATTCTTAAATTATTTAGAGTTTGAATTTAATAATGAAATTGTGCTTAGTTTGATCTATTTTTCCCTCTCCTATACAGTTCTAGTATATTATACTCTGTTAGTTCAACTTCTCTACAATAAAATCTCATGTTTCAATTGGTTTTGAGTATTGTAGTATTTGTGAGTGCGGTTGCTCTGTTTTGTTCTTGTTTGCTAATGTTCTTGTCTTCTTTACAAAGAATTAATTTCATGAAATTACTCCACTAAATCTATGTCTAAACTAAAATATGGTTGAGTTTTTTTGAATCATATTATTTTAAAGAAAATGTACTGTAGGTTAGTTCATTGCTTAGTTTATATATACTTAATTTTTTGTTCGATTTGTTAGAACAATAATTGTGGTCAAAGTTTTTGACAATTATATGATAAAAATCTATGAATCTAAGTTAAATATTTTTTTATTATGTGACCAAACTAACTAGTTAGAATTGTTTAGCAATAAATGTACTTCTTTTATAATAATATATTTCTAATACTTGTAAATACTTGCTAGAGAGAGCTCATGGGCTAGGCACCGATTGTTCTTGTAAGTGTTCTTTATAAATGTTTACAAGTTACTATTCCTATGACATATGCATGTTCAATCTTAAATTATATATTTTGTTACATTTACAGCTACTGAATTTACCATCCTTTCTGGAACCAACAAGTCCTTGTAGTGGTGTTTGGCTGGATATTACAACAAGGTGAAGCTAGTCTTATGTTTTAACTATATCTGGTTTATAGCATGGTTAAAAAAAATAACTTTTATATTTATTTTCTAAGGTAGTTGAAGTTATCTTAATAGTGACAAGAAGATTATTTGGATATGTGCCTAAACTTTAGAACTTTTACTTTAAGAAATTTCATGGTGACTGAATCAGACAACCAAATTTACTAGCAAAAATCTACATAAAATATCGAATGTAGAATGTTTAACTAAGTTAGTATTTCTTTATACAGATTACAAATTTTCATAGTCATGATTTGAGCTTAATTAATTGGTGATTAATGATTGACTGTATTAGATTGCATATCAGTAAATGTATTATATTTTCATTTGTTTTCAGCGACTAAGAGTACATTGTTGCCTTTCGCCAACATGGCTATATTTTATTGTATCAAGAAAATTGAAAGTAAAGTAAATTTAACACACAAACATAGAAAATAACAGTCCTTAATGTCATCCAAAGGTGGGTAATTGGTTTACTTTCCATTTAATCACATGATAAAATTTTATAACTTATCTCACTTGTCACCATTTTCTAGCATTTAAATTTGTTTGGTCACTTAATATTCTATAACTGGCAGGATTTGATTCCATGTGTATTGTTATCTTTTAATGATGACCAGATACTGATGTTGAGAGGCCAAAACGTTCTCCTACGTCTCTAAGCTCTGTCCGTGATATGACAAGCATTAGTTTAAACATATCAGGTATGCATAAGTTCATGATTTGTTAATTACTAAGGATTGGAGTTTACAAAAATATTTGTGGTGGCTAAAATAAAGTCACATCTTTAACAACTCTTCTTGACTTTTTGTTCTTGTCCTCACACACAAACTTGTTAAGTTATATCCCCCTCATCTTCAATGATACATTAATATTACTTTGTTCCAACCTTTTACATTAATATTAATTTTTGTTCAACCTTTTACAAAGGCATATGATACATGTCCATAACACATTGATTTTTTTTCTTGTTTTCTTATTCACCAAAGTAATTTTGATGACCTCACTCACTTAGAGACATATTTGCTCCCAGACCAGTTTTAACTATGTTTGAAAATATTTTTAACCTAAACTAACTCCTAACCTGAAACACCTTCTTTGAGTTGTGGTAATCAATATCATTCTCATTTTCTATATGTTTCATGATAAGGACCAAATTGCTGAAGTTGGTGTACTTTTATGCCTCTGTAGATTACTTCATCTCTTATGAAACTTATGTTCAGATTATTTATGTATTAAAGGAAGCAGGAACTCAATATATTTAATAATTTCGTACCATCTTTTATAGGTACATGTATCAGTGTAATATCCTAGGAATGTAAAGGTTGATGAGGGACATGGTGCTCCAAAGTATCCAGTATCACAAGGGATATATGGGGTTCTTATCGATTTTTGTTGAATCAGAATCAAGGAAAGATTACTTTCTTAATTTCATTTTGAGAAAATAATTATGCATGATACTTGTACAACTGGTTGTTAAGGGCATTATGTGTTATTACAATTGGTTGCTGCTACTTAATATTTTTTTAAGTATTGTACTAATCAAGATGACTTTGTTTGCTATACCCTTTTTATATATTGTTTTGTATATTATGATATTTAGAATTTATTTAAATAATTATTTAAATTATAGTGAAGTGATATGTGTTGTCACACTAGTTTTTGTTGCGATTTCGGTTCATGTATACATTTTTTTAATTCATTATTGTTTTAGGATTATTTTCAAGTACAAATATGAAAGAGAAAAAATTAAATTAAAATTATAAAAAATTGCAAATCAGTTGTTTCATTTATATGCTAAAGAATTAATTTATTCTTTTTAAAAAAATATTGTACTTGCATAGCTTTTCTCTAAGAGCTGTGCAAGTGTAACACATAATGTTCCTGTACGTGCTTTTCAAGTGCAATTTTACTTAGAAGACTTTTACTTACATAGCACTTGAAAAACCATTGTCCAAGTGATAAACTTTAATAGCATATATTAAAGAGCTATGTAATTGACTTTGGAAGCTACAAAATAAATACTATGCAAGCTCAAATTTGTAGTAATGTGGACATGTGTAGTCTGAGGATGTTTCTGTTTGTATTAAATGAACGTGTTCGAAGTGGATTGGTAGCTTAATCGATTTGTGGTTGGAGATGTGATGGACCGTTTGTATCTCTTGGGCTCCTCATCAAAAATCAATTTCTTAATGTCTATATTCAGTTGTAATTTACAATAATATTTTAGATCCTAATATGCTTGACCCCTAGGACACAACAAACCATTAGAAACAAAAAGGTACAAGGTAAGTGCAGTTCTAGTGAATTACATGAGAAACCATAATGGATACTTCAATTCTCAGAATTCCCCATTTTCCCTCACATTCAATCAAACAAACATTAAAATATAGGAATTGTCTAACATAAGGAAAACAAAATCTAAGTAATATGAAAATTTAAGGTAAATACAAAACCAGTTCACTTGCAAAACCTTAAACATGCTCTTACCTCAAAATTCTTGAATGGTGTCTCTATTTTAGCCCCCTTTACCCACCAAGAATCTTTAACACATGTTATGGTCACAATGATTTAGGGCAGTATAGTATTGACACTTCCACGCATCTGTCAATTGAACATGCTTTTCTTTCACTGGAGTAAAACTTGAGATATCATTGATTGATCAGCCTTCTAAATGTTATAGAACATTCATTTATTCAAGGCATATGTCTACAACTTCTGTGAAAAAATTGGCATTGGTGACTTGATGCAGCTAAATTTGTGGCTTCACCCTCATAAATATAAGATTAAATAACATTAAAATCTTAATTTATTTAGAATTAAAAGATATTCAAGTTTTAATTAAACAACTTTGCAAACTTGGAGGACTATTCAATTTATTTCTAAAGAGATCAAAATAATATTGTATTGAGCCAATTATCAATTAGTGATTTACCCTTCCATTAGGGACACTTGTATAGTCCAGTTTCAAAAAAGCCCATACGTTCCTTTTGGTGAACCACCATATCATGAGTATGCATATATCTTAATAATCTAAAAATCATGGTTTCATTTTAAAAATGTATTATCGATAAATATTCATATATTACTACTTATTTAATATTTGTCCTTATGATTTTTGTAAAAAAAATGTGCCCCTTACTACTAAAATAATTTATTTTTGGATATACTATCTCTTACTATCCAAAATTGCATAATATTTAAAAATATTTGTTTTATATTGTTGTTAAGTTACATTGTACCTAACATCATAAAAATAAGTATATTGTGCATTGTGCATTGTATTCAAATAACTTATTTTAAAATATATAAATACCTCACATCAATTAAAATTACATATTATTTAATAGAAAATGTGTCTTTCATATTATTGTCTTAACAAAAAAGTTCAACTATATTATATATAAATATATGTTTACAGATTTCACAAATTAAATGAGTATTTATGAAATTTGTATTTCCTCGATGTTATCCTGCTGTAAACATACAATATACTTTGAAATTAGTGGTAATGTCATTGACTTATTTTTTTCATATCCCTCTCTTCACTATAAATACGTACACAATCTATATTCCTGATACACTAAATTACATATCATAGAGTGTCTTTTTTTTATGTATTCTTGTATAGAATGATAGTAAGAAGACCTCTCATATAATGATAGTGTAAAAATATTTAAATTTGTTAACAAAAATGTGTTATAGTTTATCAAATCCATATAATTTGAAGATGTTCATGGTACATCATTATATTGAAATTAAGTTTTTTAAGATGATGATGTTTCATGAACAATCCTTAGATTATATAGGTTTTGTGTTTTAGAGAAATAAAAATACATATTAATTGAAGAAAATTAGTGATACAATTTTCTTTTATATTATTGGTTAGTTATATTATTGAGGATTTGTGAATGCAATGAGTTGTTTCAATAATTTGGAAACTTGAGCTCATCTGATTCTTAACCATATGTGAAATCGGATTGCAAAGTCTTTTTACCATAATTTTTATTTGTGTGCTTATCAATTTTAATCATGTATGTTTATATTCATAGTGGGGTACCCGTGATATATCGTTATATCAAATTCAAATATTTAAGTGATGATTTATCATACTTTAGTTTCTAATATAAATATGTATCAATGGTAGAAAAATAATTAGCTAATTTTGTTAATGTAGCTATTTAGTACTTTTGTTACAATTGATTTGATGAAGAGGTCTTTGGAAAGTTATCTAATCTCCTTGTTGCCTATATGCTATGTGGTATCTCACACGTGTAATTCCATTCTAATATGCTAATGTGTGTGTAATGGGTTTTATAAATTTTCATTTGACACCGAATAGTCGACTACATGTAATGAGTTTTACTTTTGATACTAAAAAAATATAACTTGACAACATTCAAATGTGGTATAAGAGTGTTACAAACTACTATTTGAAAATGATAGTTTAATATGACTTCATGTCAAATGAGAAATTCTCAAATCAATTATCCATGCATCTAACATATTAGAATGAACTCGGGTGTCTCATACTAAATAACACTGGGAGCTGTAGGGGATTGAAGTTTCTACTTCATGATGGTGATATGCCTGTAAGTAAACCCGATAAATATAATGACTTTTAATTTAAAAATTCAGTTTAATTAAATTCATTTGATGGTCCTCTCTTAGTAAAATGAATAATGATACGATGAATAAAGGAGGTAACTCACAGGAAAACAGGGATTGATTTACAAGTGTTGTGATGAAACTAATGGAGAAGGAATCTGCATAAACTACACCTGTTCAATCTTGCTCTAGCCTTTAGTGTAATCCATGAAAGCGACCAAGATCAATTTATACTTATGGTCCGTGTTCAATATTCTCTAAAAAAATTGGTTGAAACAGCAAAAAAGAACATATATGTGACCGGATGCATGAATTGTATAACATTATGTTTATAGATTCTTCACTTTCTTTAACAGCATCCCGTATATTCCTTTCTGTTTTTTCCTATGTTCCTTTCTGCTTTGAATTATGTCTGCATTTTCTAACTAGCCTGGATATGAAATTTAATAATAAAAAAATACGAAATTGATGGGTTTCATTTAAGACTTTACAAATATGTAATAATGGTATGTGGCCATTTACATGTATAATGATTTGAATTGTGAGCAGGGAATTGGACATGTGTAGTCTGAGGATGTTTCTGTTTGTATTAAATGAACGTGTTCGAAGTGGATTGGTAGCTTAATACATTTGTGGTTCGAGATGTGATGGACGTTTGTAGCTCTTCGGCTCCTCATTAAAAATTAATTTCTTAATGTCTATATTTAATTGTAATTTAAAATAATATTTTACATCCTAATACGCTTGACCCCAGGCCAAAGCCAACGGTTAGAAACAAAAAGGTATGAGGTTAGTGTAGTTCTAGTGAATTACAAGAGAAACCATAATGAATACTTCAATTCTCAGAATTCCCCATTTTCCCTCACATTCCAATCAAACAAACATTAAAATATAGGAATTGTCTAACATAAGGAAAACAAAATCTAAGTATTATGAAAATTTAAGGTAAAAACAAAACCAGTTCACTTACAAAAAAAGCAGTAGCAACTACTTACTAAATCTCTTAAATTAATTTGAGTTGAAAAATATGAATTTTTTTTATTTCGCTGCCTTAAAGAAGCTCTTACCTCGAAATTCTTGAATGGTGTCTCTGTTTTAGCCCACTTTACGCACCAAGCACCTTTAGCACATGTTATGGTCACAATCATTTATGGCAGTACAGTATTGACACTTCCAGACATTTGTCAATTGGACATGCTTTTCTTTCACTGGAGAAACATCAACTTCAGATGGCCCAATTCTAATCCTTTAAGAAAGTTCAAAAAATATCTTCCAGTTACCTTAGTTAAATTTATAATCTTCTTACGATTTTTTTTATTAAATTCTTCTGAGCTAGCCTCATCCCTAAAGTATTTTTGCAACTTATTCTCTGTGTAATCATGGAGCCATTCTAAAGCCACCTCAGCCTCACCTTGTGGTTACTCAAATACCTTTGTTTTCCTATATGCTTCTCGTGGCATAGAATATCCATAAATATAAGTCCATTTTAATACTCGTCTTTATTCAAAAATATGCTACCAAGCTTCCGTAAAAAAGCTATGGTGTTCTCGAATACAAAGTTTTTTCCCGAGTTTCGAGTTTCTGAAGTTTCTTATTTTTTTATCTCGCTTAGATCTGCTAATGCTTTCTCTCTTGACTTTTCATTTACAGCCCACCTTTCATAATATTGAGCATATCTCTTAATGTATTCCTGAGCCGATGTTCTAAGTCTAACAACTTCTCTCCTCACAGTCTCCTAATAACCTTTACACGCCTTAGGATCATGTGCATTCCATGATCCTAGGCATATCCAACAAAACTCATGCTTGGAGGGACGCTTACAAGTACTCAGTAGCATGCTCCAACAGTATGTACAAACATTGAAAGTTCGTGTTCTCTGATTTAGATGATAGATGCATCCAACATTACAAGAAATTCGGCTAAATTCGACCAAATTTTTTCGGTCAAATTTAGCTAAATTCGACCGAAAATGGTCGAATTTAGCTCAATTCGACCGGCATTGTGTTGGTCGAATAGAGGCTGGTCGAAAATGACGAATCCAGTCGAATTTATCTAAATTCGACCGCCCTAAATTCGACTGCCTAAGTTCGACCACCCTAAATTCGACTAACTAAATTCGACTATTTTTTGTGTTAATTTATTTTGCAATTTTTTGAATGAAATTTCAAATTATTTTCAAAAAAAATAAGAAATCCCGCCAAAATACTAAATTCAACCAAATATGGTCGTACCTAAATTCGACCTAATATAGTCAGATACCAAATTCGACTATCTTTGGTTAAATATAAATTCGACCTGATATGGTCACACACTATATTCGACCACATATTGTCATTAAAAATCCGACCAGCTTTGGTTGATTTTAGCTATAAAATTTACTTTTTCTGGTCGAATATAATATACCAGATTTTTTTTAAGCTATATTAGTCTAAGTTCAGTCGTATTTAATATGCTAAAGCTTTAATTGATTTCCAATCAAATTAAATATGTAATTTACAAATTTGCTACCTATTTATAGTAATACCACTCACATCTCATTTTGCAATTATAATCCCCAAATAAGCATTCAAAAATGATAAAAATACAAACATGTAACCATTGGTAAAATTAAAATTAATAAAGCAAAGTGCTAAATTATTCCAGTATTTTTCATTACATACACCGCTAATTCATCCCAGTACTTTTCATTACATACACCGCTTAATATTTTTCATTACATGCTTGAACGGAATTTTGTAAAAGATAAGTCCAAAATAAGGCAGTAAGGCCTAAAGGAGAGGATACATATGTGCGAGTAGATCTTCATCTTCAAAGTTGTCCATGTCATCCACCTTCACAGCCTTTGTGTCGTCCACCGCAGTATCCTTCTCTACTAGACTCTCCTGGAAAATAATGCAATTATTAAAAAACCGTTTCATATCAGAACCACTGGAAAATTATGCTACATAACCACTGTAAAATTATATGACATAACCACTGTAAAATTATACCTCCGCAATGATTTTATCATTGTCCTTCAACACTAGAGGAAGCAAATTGTTAGCTGCCTGTGCATAATATGCCTGCAATACATGTTGACTTGGGTCCGGAAATGCAGCAGCTGCTAAGTTATGCACATTTTCATCCAAAACAGATTAGTTTCACTTCACGCATAGGCAAGGACTGGACCATCTCCTTCATTTCATCTAAAATCTTTACCATCCTCAAACAAATCTCATCTGGAACACTAGCTCAAACTTGAGAATTTCTAGACATTTTGCTGCTGATCCCACTGTGATGCTTTCTCTGCTCCAATAAGCTCTGGCAGTGTTTCACGGGGATGAAGAAAGACGATCCCCTTGTTCGGAGGCTTAGCTTGAATCAACACTTCGAGTTCTTTCTTCCTCCGAATTTCTTTTCTGGTTCGAGGGGATAACGGTTGATCACCAGGTGAAAACTCAGGTGATTCAGCTTTAACAGCAAGCAAAGTTTTCATTTTTTCCTGAAATATGCAATACTTCGAATCAAACCTAACCCCGAATTGCAATAACATAATATTATACATATTTTAATGGGGCATAAGGATTCATGTTCACTGTAAATAGCATAGTGATCATTACAAAATCGCTCAACTTTATGTCACAATTGCATAAAGCTGTTAATTATTACCATAAACTATTATATGTATCTCATATTTTATTGGAAGTAAAAATTAACCACAAACTGTTTACTTAATGCTTCATCAAAATTGATATTCTTCATCATCATCCCCCCAAAAAAAAACTTTCATGCACATGTAACATACAAAAAGGTCGCAGACAAATCCAATACAGAATTAATCTGCTTATCAAGATATCACTACATCTGTAAAAGATAAAAGATCAACCATAAAATTCAAGTGTTGATAGAGCATAACACCAAAAATGGCACAACCAAGAAGGGATGATCAAACTGTAATATGAATTTTAATTTTTAACCAAGACCCAGTTTCAGACTACGAACTATATATATGGAGGCAAGATACAAGGAACAAATAATTCAGAGGGTCTAATACTTAAGGCACAATAATGTGTTTACATGTTTATAGGATGTTGGTCAGTCAATCCGAGAGGCTTATTCTCGGGTTCTTGCAAACTTAGCATTCATCATACTCTCTAGGATAGGAGATATTCTGCAGGAAGAAGTTTTAAGTAATCCGAATTCCCCTGTTGTAACATGCAACTTTCCCGGAGTAAACCTTAACAGAAGTGATAAGAGGATGCCGAGTCTGAAATTGAGACACTCTCTCATCAATCAGATGAATATTGTAGATGGCCAGTTTCGTGAACCAAATACAATCAAGTATAGCAAATATGGGTCCTAGGACGATGAACATAGAACGAGTTTAATGACCGGAACAACTGGTCAAAGCAGAGTATGGTGCCTAAGCAGAGATGCATGTGGCAGTCTTTCGACTCTTTCCCCTCAAAGTTCCCCCTGATGCCCCACTAATATATGTTATAAATACACATAATAACAAGATGTGGTTTAGGATGTTGCCAAATATGGTGTAGCAACACTTTCAGTATAAACATAGGGAGGGACAGATCTCATGACTCTTTAGCTAAGAATGAACATTACCCTCATTAATTTACACATTAAGCCTAAAAATATATTCTTATAGTTAAAATATTTTTAAGTCTAAATGCTTTACAATTCATTGCACCATCCTCTTTATGTTCTTTTTCTGCAACTTTCTACTGCCCAAACAAATTCTAACGCCATTATTTGCATTGTCTTCAGCCAATTTGTGATTTTTTTTAATAAATTCAATGAACATTTTATAACAGTCTGCAAAGGTAGGACATACTAGTGTACATACTTTGTCTGGTTAGTTCACAGGTAATATTTCAGCCACACCTAACACAAACGAACTAATAATAGTCCTGATTAAATATACTTAAGAAACCACACCTAACGCAAATAATATGATTAAGATTATTATCACTGTATATTTACTTGTTTTTTCTGTATAATTTACGCAAATAAGATGATATTCGACCGAATACACGACAAGCATAACATATCAATATATACCAATATTCAACACATCTAGTAAAATAAACGCATCTAGTAAAATAGAAGGAAACCTGGAGGTTTTTCATAACTGGTTCACTAGGATCATAAACAGAATGCAGGAATTCCTCTTCAGCAATTGGATCTTCGCCCCTTGCCTCTCTTTCAGCATCTATTTCCTTTAAGATAGGTAAAAACCCCATCAGATGATGCAGATAAATAAGCTAATATTACAAAAACCTAGGTCATAATCATCTTATAGTTGATATAACAAACCAATATTAAATAAATGATTTAATATTGAGAACAAACCTAGGACATAGGATGCAGTTATTCAATCTGATATCTAATTATCGTATACTACGAGACAACTAAATCATACCTCCCGTCTTTGATCAAATGATTTGGCCCCGGTACGGGATGTAAATTCCACCATCTTTCTGGCCCTTTTTCCATTTTTGGACCTCGTTTCCAATCGGGGTGTTCCCTAATAAGCATAGAGAGAATTACACGCCCGCTGAGAGAAGTAATGTGGCTTTAACTCTTTAATATCAATTTCTTCTTCACGATATCCACTCTTCAATAATTCATTCACATGCGCCATCAGTCGTGCCTTCTCTAGATTAATGATATGCTTCCAATTTTTCTTTAATTGCGCTCTCACAACTCTATCTCATGTTTCTGCTCCACAACCTTTGGGATAGTTATAATATTCCTGCAAATCAGACCATGCGGAGTGTTACTTGAATAGAGTTAAGAGCCCCTATGTTCCATAGTGCTCTTTTATAAAATGGTTCACAAGACAGGAAATACTAAAATGAGAGAATTAAAAAAACACAAGTTGTTACTTACTTTAAACTCTTCGATACAACCATCTAAAAAAGCTTCCCTTTGAGCACCCTTTGTATCAATGGTTTTATCATCAAATCTAATCTTCACAATGTAGCTCAAAAGGTGCTTGGATTTAGACTCCATGAACCTCTAAAAAAAGTAATAAGAAAAAAGAAATAAATTAACAACAGAGATGATTTAGTTCAGGTCTAATATTTAAGTCACCATATAGGTTATTCCAGGGAGTTAGCTCAGGTGTACTATTTAAGTAGATATTAATTTAAAACACAGAAATGAGAGGAATACCCCTTTCCATTGTTAAGCAAATGAAGTGTTGGCTTCGCGTCTCGAGCTGGTTTTCTGTTGTAAACCCCATCACTACAGCTGCGCCTTTTCCTCTCATATATAATTTTCTGCTTACTATATTTTTTAATATATTCTTCCAGATTATAGGACCCTTCTCCATCACTCTCTTCAGCACTAGCATTTTGCCCTTCACCATCCCATTCATTGGTCCTGACCCTCTTGTTTCCCTTACCCTTGTCTCCATTACCCTTCTTCGAATTCGGGCTCGACCATGTCACCTATAAAAAAATAACAATGGAACAAGGATATCATGTTAACTCGTCTTATAGCATAAAAAGAATATAGTGAACATTCAGACTAATAGATACTAGTGTCAGTTTTCAGGGCTCGTTCCTTTCTTAAACACAAGAAACTCAAAAGCAAATTGGGAAGTATTCAGAAACTCAACAATCACAAGCTAACACCTTTGTCAAAGACTCATATTAGTAAATCAACAATGCAGGCAAAACTTTCACCTTTGCACTTGGTAAGGTACAAATTCTGTATATTGCAGATCCCGTCTTGGTGAGAGAAATTAATATAAGCAAAATATTAGACTTGGGAAAGCCTGCTTACTTGCAGAAGGATAGGGGGCCTCTACTACACAAAGGTCTGATTACAACAAATCAGGAAGTTTGGTCTCACCAGAGAAAAAACATTGCTCATAATCTTTTTGTAGACAAAGTCAAGGTACTCCTTATTCATAAGCTTTAGTGCTATATTATCTATTGATTGACTAGTTGAGATTATATACGTTATGTAATAATTGGTCGCAGGACATGCTAAGCATATTGTTAGTGTCCGGGAGCAAACTAATCAAATCTTTGGAGAATGTGGTTGGGGATAGTGGGAAAATTGCAGAGATAAAAGTGGATGATTATGCGAGGGATTTCACATGCCATGTGTTTTCTACTATCATGTTTGGGGAAAACTATCCTATAAACACAGGCTTGTTTTCAAATGTAGAGCTCTCAAACAAGCCTCTGGTTCGCCAACCATACTCAATGGCCAGTCCTTTCTACAGGTGAGGAACTCCATACTTGTTCTTTCAGACTAATAACAGTAATTCAGACTAACAATCACATGTTACTCCGAAAGTTGTTGACAAATTTTTAGTCTTCCCTAAACCAGTTACATATCTGCTAACAGAATCACTTTAAACAAACACCCAAAATCACTAAATCACACATGGCCATAAAAGAATTCACAATTAAAACCACACGAAAGATTCGAAAACCACAACAACTAAACCAAAATCAACAATTAACAAAACAAATAAAGGCCTTTTGAGCAGCCAAAACAGAGTCAACCACCACAGCTTTGACTTTACACACATGTTCTGTATATGTTGACTATATACAAATACTAATTTGGGGCTATTTCAAAGAGAACATTAACAAAGTGACACATATATACAGTCCAAGAGACACACAAACAGTCAGAGAGAGAGTAAGAGAGAGAGAAAGAGAGAGAAAGAACACCTGTGTACTTAGCCTCACCAGTTTCAGCCTCTGATTTGAGGTTTCAGCCATCGTTTGTAAATCCTAGCTGCGCCGTGAAAGAAAGAAGAGAAAGAGGGGAAATGATGTAATTGAAATTTTGGGGGTAAATAAAGTATATACCTAAAAACTAAGTCGGCTAATAATAGTTGAATTTAGCCGTGTCGTGCAATAAGACCTTGTTTGGTTGAAAAAAATGAATCAGAGTGTTCTCCCAGTTAAGCTTCTGTATAAAACCTCCTGTTATCAACCAAAATACAAACACTATCATCCACTTTACAAAAATTTACAAACATTTAATTAAATTGCAAATTTAAAAATTATAAATAAAGTAGCAATTGTTTTGATACAAATTTTATTAATAATAATGAATTACACCAAGTCATCATCATCACTAAATTCATCATTTTCCGTTCCATTTTCTTCGTCTTCATCTTCGGCTTCCTTATCTTTTTTACTTTCTTCTTCATCATCATGATGTATCGAGTAGTCATTTTCAAACATCCCTAAATCAACAAAAAAATTTGAAGGATCACGAATAGTAACATTTTCGACATGGGAAGATGAAGCATTTGACACTTCATTTTGTAAAGCATCATCAATGATTTTGATATTTTCCTTGGTTGACACACTTTCATCAACTTATCGACTCTTTGTTGTTAGAACCGTGTACCATGATGATTTTACATTTAAAATATTTGGTACATAGTACACTTGATGAGCTTGGCTAGCCAACACAAACACGTCGTCGACATTTAGTTTTGATTTGACATCCACGGTAGTCATCCGATGTCTATCAACTTTGACATGTGTCATATGATCAAACCAATGACACTTGAAGACAATCACTTGATGTCCATTATGATAGAAGAGTTTTAAAATTTCTTCCACCCTTCCGTAATAGTTTCCATAAGTTTCATTGTAAGAAGTCCCTACAATTATAATTGTTTAAAATTTTGATTAAAAGATAAAGAAAAAGTATGTTTCAAATATTATGAGTAAAAGTCTCACCGATGACAACTACACCGGAATTTGTTGAAGTGAGCTCCTTACCATTTGGGCAACTAAATTTGTAACCATTGCATTTGCACGCTTTATAAGACTCCACTTTAAACATCGGACCTCTTATTAGGTCTAGAAATTTCTTTTTGAGCTCTTCATCATCTTGTACCTAAAACATGTGTGACATGATACATAAATATAAGAATAAATATAAAGATTGCATGAGAAATATATATAATATGTGTATAGGTGTTTATATATAAATCAAAACACATACCCTTCTTTCAAACCTATCTTTAAAATTTTCTTTTTGGTATTGTTCTTTTTCGGCGTCATTGAGAAGGGGGTAATGTTGTTGCACTAACTTCTGGAATTCACTACATTTTTTGTTCAAAAATAAGAAAAAATAAGTTGTAAACTAAATTCTTAATTTTTGAAGTAAAGAGGGTTTAGAAAAATCTTACCGCAAGTACTTTCCAACTTCTAGTGAATTAATAAGAACATAGTATACCACAAGTTCATGTTCATCACCATTCAAGATTCTATCTCTACTTTGTAGACTAGGATGTGTCGGATATGTATAAACTTCTAACAATTCGACATCATGAAACTTTCGAGGTGCCTCATTTCGACGTAACTGACCATACACAACTTTTGAATCAAAAAATACTGAGCAAAAGTGTACACTTTCCTCCTCAATATAGCGTTGTGCCATGGAACCTTCTGCTCGAGCTTTATTTCCAACTTTCAATTTCAGGTTATGCAAGTATCTCTCAACAAAATACATCCAACGCCCATTAGCCGGACCCCCCAACTTACATTCGGTAGCTAAATGGAGTGGCAAGTGCTCCATCAGATCAAAAAACCCTGGAATGAAGACAGTTTCAAGTTTTGACATTATTCTCACTATATTTGAGTATTTGAGTATGTGACGAGCATAAATCTTGAAAGAAGTTACACAACTCAATAATAGGATCAACTACATATTTCGGAAGTAAGTCACGACAAATGATAGGCAACAAGTTTTGCATGAAGACGTGACTAGTCATGTGATTTCATCCCGCGAATGCAATTTTTTTTCCAATTTACGCACCTTGATATATTTGAGGCATACCCATATGGAAGTTATAATTCTTCAATCCACTTGAACAGTTTATGAATTTGTTCTTTGGAAAGAGCGTATAGCGCATGTGGTTCCGTACCATCATCTTGAATCCATAAATCATGATGCACACTTAATTCTTTACAATCTTTCCTCGCTTTTGTGTTATCTTTGGACTACTTTTCATCATCAAGAATTGTGTAGAATATGTTGTCAAAGATATTTTTTCAGTGTGCATAATGTCAATAGTTGTGACTGAAGGCTAAGTGTCTCCCAATATGGAAGCTCAAAAAATGGAGAACTGTGAGTCCAATTATGTGTCACACTATAATCCCTTGGTTTTCTCTTTGTTGACTTTCCTGGAGGGGGGAATTGTATCTGCTCACACATGGTCTTCGCAAAAGATCCTGAATGTCGAGCGCAGACTGATCGGGTCTCAATAATTCCAAACCTTGTACTCCTTCTCAGGGGATCATCTGCTTCCAAAAAATACCGAGCAGTGCCATAAAAAGTAGATTTACCACCATGTTTGAGTTGTTTAGCTTTTACCTCTCCCATGCAAACTGGACATGCCAACTTACCTAAAACATATGTGAAAAACTCAATAAATAAACATATGTGAAATTATATAAAATATGTCCACATGTGTGTGTTTATAAAATAAAACACGTACCCTTAGTGGACCACCCACTCAGCATGGCAAGTGCAGTTAAGTCACTAATTGTCCATAAAAGTGCAGCCTTCATCATAAAATTTGTACGTGAATATATGTCATATATTTCCACCCCGGTATGCCACAATAATTTCAACTCATCAATTAGCGGTCTAAGATATACATGTAAGTCTTTTGTAGGATCCGTTGGTCCGGGAATAAGAAGAGGCATGAACATGTATGGAGCCCTAGTACACATAGAGGGGGGAAGATTATACACAACAATCACCACAGGCCATATAGTATACTCCTTGGCATGAGCATCGTGAAAGGGATCAAATCCATCAGTACAGAGTTCGAGTCTAACATTTCTAATCTCTTTGAAAATCGTGTAAATCTACGATCAAATTATTTCCATTCATCTTCATCTGCTGGGTGACTTAATTGACCTTCAACAACAACTCTATCATGATGCCATCTCATACCTTTTGCAGTTTTATCAACCATGAATAAATGCTGCAATCTCGTGGTAATAGGAAAATAACGCAAGATCTTACGCGGGATCTTCTATTTTTTAGGATCTTTTTGCACTTTGCAACGGTCTCTTTTGCATATATCATACTTGGTCTTCTCACTGTGTTCCTTGTAGAACAACATGCAATCATTCTCACAAGCATCAATCTTTTCATACTCCATGTTCAATCCTCTAATCATCTTTCGTACAGTGTAGTACTTCTCAGGCAACTTATGATCATTAGGGAATACTAATCCAATGAGGTGTAGCAAGTCATCAAAACCATTATTACTACAATTATGCATATTTTTCCAATGAAGCAACTCCATTACAAACTCCAATGTTATAAAATTGGCATTATTGGGATATATTGGTTCGGAAGCGGTATTTACCATCTCGTTAAATTCTTTTGCTTTTGCATTCGGTTCTTCATCAAAATCTTCGCAATCCTCAAAATCATCATCATGTGCATCATACATATCATCATCTCTGTAGCTAGTATTGCCAAAACTCGTTCCAACATCGTTGCGCAACACATCTTTTTCCCCATGACAATCCCATCTAGTATACCATTGCATAATACAATGTCGATAAAAATTAACTTTCACGGTACTAGGATACTTGTAGTACTCATTACCACAATTTTTGCACCAACATCTTATAAGACCGTTGTCTTCGGGATTAAGATTTTCAATAGCAAATTTAATGAAATTATCCACACCATTTTTGTAATCTTCCGTTAAATATTTTGCCTCGTTAAATCGATGACGACAATCCAACTACGATCGGATGTCATCTACAAAATGATCAATAAAAATAAATTACCAATTTAATTATGGAAACTAAGATTATCTCATTATTAAATACCATATTAGTCACCAAAAAATAAACAAATAATAATCACATTATTCTTGAAAAAAAATTTAATCTACTCAAATTTATAAAGATTATCATAATTAAACTATTTAAAACAAAAATCTGTAAAAGAATTACACTTACTTGATGATTTGAGATTTGAGATGCTCACATGAAGAAGTAATTTTTAGTAGAAAAGCAAAAAAAGTAGTGAAATGGGGAGAAAGTATGGAGGGAGAAACAATGGAGAAAACGACTACTGGAATGGAGAAAGGGGTAGGGTTTCCGAAATGAGCACGGGTTAATTCAACCAGAAATAGTCGAATTTAGTACGGGTCAATTCCACCAGAAGCGGTCGAATTTAGTAACGCCCTAAAATCAGTCGAATTTATATTTATGCTACTAGTTATAGTTGTATTTATTTACATTCAACCGCAGCTGGTCGAATATAGTAAGATTTCATTCCATCAGACACGGTTGAATTTAGTATGTCAATAAATGCTTCCCACTGTAGTCGAATTTAGGAATATTCAACCGCCTACGGTTGAATTTATCTCCGTTCTACCAAGGTCAGTTGAATTTATATAAATTCAACTACCTTAGGTCGAAAATATAATATTCAACTGCCTACGGTCCAATTTATCTCCGTTCCACCAAGGTCAGTTGAATTTATGTTATTTCGACTGTTGTTGGTCGAAAATAGCAGAAATTATTCAATTTTTTTTAGAGGGAAATTCCCTGCCCCCTGAAAATTTTAAATTAAAGGGCGGCAATTTTTCCCGCCGATCCCACTTATTAAATTCGACCAAATTCGGTCGAATTTTTTACGCGAGATTTTTTTTTGGCGGGATTGTTCCCGCATTTTTTTCTCTCATGCTAAATTCGACCGAAAAGAGAAGTTAGTCGAAAATAACCGTAAATTCAACCGGGTTATTTCGACCGCCGCTAAATTCGACTAAATGTTGGTCGAATTTAGCCGCACCTACTAAATTCGACCGAATATAGTAGAATTTACGTGCAGTCGAAATTTAATTGGTTTAAAATACCCTAATTTTCTTGTAGTGATATTTTGAAGACTACACGTATATCATTATAGATTTTTGTATTCTCTGGACAATCACAAGAAAGTTTCTGTGAATAAACAACAATGCCATCATAAAATCTTACATAAGTTATCACCATTTCCCTGTATATATGACCATTAAAAAACATGGCCACACTTTAATACTCAGATATATTTATTTGATTTTCTAATTAGTAAAATATATGTTATATTAATTATGTGTTAAGTTTTATAAAAAAGCTAATAGAAGAAATAATGAAAGGCTTTATCAGGGTAATCTTTAAAGTAAATAATAGCAAATTGGCAATGATTACTAAAATCTAGCTCGTAAAGAAGCCAAAGAAGCTTGACAAGTAAATAGTTATAATATCATTGACTGATCAAACCTTAATATAGCTCGTAAAAAAGCTAAAGAAGCTTGACAAGTAAATATTTATAATATCATTAATTGATCGGCCTTCAAAATGTTAGAGAGCATCCATTTATCAAGGCATGTGTCTACACCTTCTATAAAAAATTTGGCATTGGTGAGTTGATGTAGTTAAATTTTGTGGCTTCACCCTCATAAATATAAGATTAAATAACATTCAAATCTTAATTTATTGAGAATTAAAAGATATTCAAGTTTTAATTAAACAACTTTGCAAACTTGAAGGACTATTCAATTTATTTCTAAAGAGATTAAAATAATATTTTATTGTGCCAATTAACAATTAGTCAATTACCCTTTCATTAGGGATACTTGTATAGTACAGTTTCAAAATAACTCATGTGTCCTTTTGGTGAACCACCAACAAATCATGGGTATGCATATTTGTTAATAATCTAAAAATCATTATTTCACTTTAAAAATATATTATGGATAAATATACATATTCATATATTACTACTTATTTAATATTTGTCCTTATCCTTTTTGTAAAAAAAATGTGCCCCTTACTCCTAAAATAATTGATTTTTGGATATACTATCTCTTACTATCCAAAATTACATAATATTTAAAAATGATTGGTTTATATTGTACTTAAGCTACATTGTACATAACATTAAAAAAATTCTATTGTGCATTGTGCATTGTATTCAAATAATTTTTTTTTAAATATGTAAATACCTCTCATCAATTAAAATTGCATATTTTTAATAAAAAATGTGTCTTTCATATTATGGTCATAACAAAAATTGTTGTGAATAAGTGAATACAGTTCAATCAAACTTGTTAGAGTTTAATGAAATAAGTGGAAAAATACACAATGTATGCTAAGTGTTAACTTTTATTATATGAGTGCTAAGTACATATATATGAAAAGCATAAACAGAAACAAATTACTTAGCTACATACAAACTAAAAGAACATGGCTACTAACTTCCTATTACAACTCATTATTCAAACTAACTGATAAACACCTAAAAAGACTCCAGGAATACATTGACTATGTCCAACACATAGACTCCACATTTGCAGATCGACCCAACCAACAAGGACAAACAAATAGCAAAGCCCACAAAGTCAGATTAAATCCCAACAAAAAAGTCCAACTATATTATATATAAATATATGTAAAAAATTGTACTTTTCCAGCTGTATACCGATATCATAAATTAAATGAGTATTTATGAAATTTGTATTTGGTGGATGTTATCCAGCTTTAAACATACATTATACTTTGAAATCAATGGTAATATTATTGACTTATTTTTTCATATCCCTGTATTCTACTATAAATACCTGCATAATCTATGTTCCTTATATACAAATTACAAATCAAAGAGTGTCCTTGTTTATACATTCTTGTATAGAATGATAGTAAAAGGACCTCTCATATAATGATAATGTAAAAATATTCAAATTTGTAAACAAAAATGTGTTATAGTTTATCAAATTCATATAATTTGAGGATGTTCATGGTGCATCATTATATTGAAATTAATTTTTTAAGATGATGATGTTTCATGAACAATCCTTAGATTATATAGATTTTGTTTGTTAAGAGTTGTATTCATAGAAATAGAAATGCATATTAATTGAAGAAAATTAGTGATATAATTTTTTTTATATTACTGGTTGGTTATATTATCGAGGATTTGTGAATGCAATGACTTGTTTCAATAATTTGGAAACTTGAGCTAATATGATCTTAACCATATGGGAGATCGGATTGCAAAGTCTTTTTGCCATAATTTTTAATTTTCTGTTTATCAATTTTAATCATGTATGTTTATATTCATAGGTGAATATAATAGTGGGGTACCGCTGATACATGAGTATATCAAAATTCAAATATTTAATAGATGATTTATCATACTTTAGTTTCTAATATCAATATGTATCAATGGGAGAAAAATAATTAGCTAATTTTGTTAATGTGGCTATTAAGTACTTTGGTCACAATCGATTTTTCATTTGATGAAGAGGTCTTTGGAAAATCATCTAATCTCCTTGTTGACTCTATGTCATCTCGTATCTCACACATGTAATTCCATTCTAATCCGCTAATGTGTGTGTAATGAGTTTTATATATTTTCATTTGACATGTAATGGTGGACTACCTCATAATGAGTTTTACTTATGATACTAAAAAATATAGCTTGACAACATTCAAATGCGGTATAGGAGTGTTACAAACTAGTATTTGAAAATGCTAGTTTATTATGACTACATGTCAAATGAGAATTTCCCAAATCAATTATCCAAGCTTCAACATATTAGAATGAACTCGGGTGTTTGATACTAAATAACACTAGCAGCTGCAGGGGATTCAAGTTTCTACTTAATGATGGTGATATGCCTCTAAGTAAACCCGATAAATATAATCCCTTATAATTTAGAAATTCAGTTTAATTCAATTCTTTTGATTGTCCTCTCTTAGTAAAATGAATAATGATACGATGAATAGAGGAGGTAACTCAAAGGAAAACTGGGATTGATTTGCAAGTGTTGTGATGGAACTAATGTAGAAGCAGTCTACATAAACTACACGCGTTGACTCTTGCTCTAGCCTTTAGTGTAATCCATGGAAGCGATCAAGATCAATTTATACTTATGGTCCGTGTACAATATTCTCTAAAAAATGATTGGAACATCAAAAAAGCTCATATATGTGACCGACTGCATAAATTGTATAATATTATGTTTATAGATTCTTCACTTTGTTTAACAGTATCCCGTATATTCCTTTACGTTTTTTCCTATGTTCCTTTCTGCTTTGAATAATGTCTGCATTTTCTAACGAGTCTGGATATAAAATTTAGTAATAAAAAAATACGAAATTGATGGGTTTCATTTAAGACATTACAAATATGTAATAATGGTATGTCTCCATTTACATGTATAATAATTTGAATTGTGAGCACGGAATTGGACATGTGTAGTCTGAGGATGTTTCTGTTTGTATTAAATGAACCTGTTCGAAGTGGATTGGTAGCTTAATCCATTTGTGGTTCGAGATGTGAGGGACGTTTGCGGCTCTTAAAAATGTCTATATTCAATTGTAATTTACAATAATATTTTTGATCCTAATACGCTTGACACCAGGCCAAAGAAAACGGTTAGAAACAAAAAGGTATGAGGTAGTGTAGTTCTAGTGAATTACAAGAGAAACCATAATGAATACTTCAATTTTCACAATTCCCCATTTTCCCTCACATTCCAATCAAACAAACATTAAAATATAGGAATTGTATAACATAAGGAAAACAAAATCTAAATAATATGAAAATTTAAGGAAAAAACAAAACCAGTTCACTTGCAAACAAAGCAGTAGCAACTACTTACTAAATCTCTTAAATTAAGTTGAGTTGAAAAATATGAAATTTTTTTATTTTGCTGCCTTAAAGAAGCTCTTACCTCGAAATTCTTGAATGGTGTCTCTCTTTTAGCACCCTTTACACACCAAGCACCTTTAGCACATGTTATGGTCACAATCATTTAGGGCAGTACAGTATTGACACCTCTAGGCATCTGTCAATTGGACATGCTTTTCTTTCACTAGAGTAACATCAACTTCAGATGGCCCATTTTCTAATCCTTCGATATAGTTCTAAAAATATCTTCCAGTTACCTTAGTTAAATTTATAATTTCCTAACGATTTTTTTTATTAAATTCTTCTGAGCTAGCCTCATCCCTAAAGTATTTTTGCAGCTTATTCTCTGCGTAATCATGGAGCCTTTCTAAAGCCACCTCAGCCTCACCTTAATGTTACTCAAATACCTTTGTTTTCGTATATGCTTCTCGTGGCATAGAATATCCATAAATATAAGTCCATTTTAATACTCGTCTTTATTCATTCAAAAATCTGCTACCAAGCTTCCGTAAAAAAGCTTTGGTGTTCTCGCTAACAATGTTTTTTCTCGAGTTTCGAGTTTCTGAAATTTCTTATTTTTTAACTCGCTAATGCTTTCTCTCATGACTTTTCATTTACAGCCCACCTTTGATAATATTGAGCATATCTTTTGATGTATTCCTGAGCCGATACTTTAAGTCCAACAACTTCTCTCCTCACAGTCTCCTAATAACCTTTACACGCCTTAGGATCATGTACATTCCATGATCCTAGGAATATCCAACAAAACTCATGCTTGCAAGGATGCTTACAAGTACTCAGTAGCATGCTCCAACAGTACGTACAAACATCGAAAGTTCGTGATAGATGCATCCAACATGTTTTGAAGATAATCAGAAGAAAGTTTCTATGATTAAACAACAATCCCATCATAAAATCTTACATAAGTTAACGCCATTTCCTTGTATATATGACCATTAAAAAACATGGCCATACTTTAATACTCGGATATATTTATTTGATTTTCTAATTAGTAAAATATATATTATATTAATTATGTGTTAAGTTGTATAAAAAGCTATTAAAAAAAATGAAAGGCTTTATCAGGGTAATCTTTAAAGTAAATAATAGCAAATTGGCAATGATTACTAAAATTTAGCCGGTAAAGAAGCTAAAGAAGCTTGACAAGTAAATAGTTATAATATCATTGATTGATCAAACCTTAATATAGCTCGTAAAGAAGCTAAAGAAGCTTGACAAGTAAATAGTTATAATATCATTGATTGATCAGCCTTCAAAATGTTAGAGAGCATCCATTTATTCAAGGCACTGTAAAAAAATTTGGCATTGGTGATTTGATGCAGCTAAATTTTGTGGCTTCATGCTCATAAATATAAGATTAAATAACATTCAAATCTTAATTTATTGAGAATTAAAAGATATTCAAGTTTTAATTAAACAACTTTACAAACTTAGAGGACTATTCAATTTATTTCTAAAGAGATCAAAATAATATTGTATTGAGCCAATTAACAATTAATTATCTACCCTTCCATTAGGGACACTTGTAGTCCAGTTTCAAAAAAGCCCATATGTCATTAGTATGCATATATCTTAATAATTTAAAAATCATCATTTCATTTTAAAAATATATTATCGATAAATATACATATTAATATATTACTACTTATCTAATATTTGACCTTATCCTATTTGTAAAAAAAATGTGCCCCTTACAACTAAAATAATTTATTTTTGGATATACTATCTCTTACTATCCAAAATTGCATAATATTTAAAAATGTTTGTTTTATATTGTTGTTAAGTTACATTGTACATAACATTAAAAAAATAAGTATAATGTGCATTGTGCATTGTGCATTGTATTCAAATGATTTATTTTTAAATATATAAATACCTCTCATCAATTAAAATTGCATATTTTTAATAAAAAATGTGTCTTTCATATTATGATCATAAAAAAATTGTTGTGAATAAGTAAATACAGTTCAATCAAACTTGTTAGAGTTTAATGAAATAACTGGGAAAATACACAATGTATGCTAAGTGTTAACTATTATTATATGAGTGTTGCGTACATATATGAAAAGGATAAACAGAAAAAAAATGACTTAGCTACATACAAACTAGAAAAATATGTCAACTAACTTCCTATTACAACTCATTATTCAAATGTAACTGATAAATACCTAAAAAGACTCCATGAATACATTGACTATGTCCAACACATGGACTCCACAATTGCAGATGGACCCAACCAACAAGGACAAACAAATAGCAAAGCCCACAAACTCACATTAAAGCCCAACAAAAAAGTCCAACTATATGATATATAAATATATGTAAAAATTGTACTTTTCCACCTTATTCCTCATACATAAATTACAAATCAAAGAGTGTCCTTTTTTATGCATTCTTGTACAGAATGATAGTAAGAGGACCTCTCATATAATGATAGTGTAAAAATATTTAAATTTGTAAACAAAAATGTGTTATAGTTTATCAAATCCATATAATTTGAGGATGTTCATGGTATATCATTATATTGAAATTAATTTTTTTAAGATGATGATGTTTCATGAACAATCCTTAGATTATATAGATTTGGTTTTTTAAAAGTAGTATTCATAGAAATAGAAATGCATATTAATTGAAGAAAATTAGTGATACAATTTTCTTTTATATTAGTGGTTAGTTATATTATCGAGGATTTGTGAATGCAATGAGTTGTTTCAATAATTTGGAAACTTGAGCTAATCTGATCTTTAACCATATGGGAGATCGGATTGCAAAGTCTTTTTGCCATAATTTTTATTTTTCTGTTTATCAATTTTAATCATGTATGTTTATATTCATAGGTGAATATAATAGTGGGGTACTGGTGATACATCACTATATCAAAATTCAAATATTTAATTGATGATTTATCATACTTTAGTTTCTAATATCAATATGTATCAATGGTAGAAAAATAATTAGCTAATTTTGTTAATGTGGCTATTAAGTACTTTGGTCACAATCGATTTTTCATTTGATGAAGAGGTCTTTGGAAAATCATCTAACCTCCTTGTTGACTGTATGTCATCTGGGATCTCACACGCGTAATTCCATTCTAATCCGCTAATATGTGTGTAATGAGTTTTATAAATTTTCATTTGACATGTAATGGTGGACTACCACATAATGAGTTTTACTTATGATACTAAAAAATATAGCTTGACAACATTCAAATGCGGTATAGGAGTGTTACAAACTACTATTTGAAAATGCTAGTTTATTATGACTACATGTCAAATGAGAATTTCTGAAATCAATTATCCAAGCGTCAACATATTAGAATGAACTCGGGTGTTTGATACTAAATACCACTAGCAGCTGTAGGGAATTGAAGTGTCCACTTCATGATGGTGATATGCCTCTAAGTAGACCCGATAAATATAATCCCTTATAATTTAGAAATTTAGTTTAATTCAATTATTTTGATAGTCCTCTCATAGTAAAATGAATAATGATATGAAGAATAGATGAGGTAACTCAAAGGAACTGTGATTGATTTGCAAGTGTTGTGATGGAACTAATGGAGAAGCAGTCTATATAAACTACACGGGTTCACTCTTACTCTAGCCTTTAGTGTAATCCATGGAAGCGACCAAGATCAATTTATACTTATGGTCCGTGTACAATATTCTCTAAAAAATGGTTGTAACATCAAAAAAGCACATATATGTGACCGACTGCATAAATTATGTCTACATTTTTTATCGAGTCTGGATATGAAATTTAATAATAAAAAAGAATAATAAATTGATGGGTTTCATTTAAGACTTTACACATATGTAATAATGGTATGTTGTCATTTACATGTATAATAATTTGAATTATGAGCAGGGAATTGGACATGTATAGTGTGTGGATGTTTCTATTTATATTAAATGAACGTGTTCGAAGTGGATTGGTAGGTTAATCCATTTGTGGTTCGAGATGTGATGGACGGTTGCAGCTATTCGGCTCCTCATTAAAAATCAATTTCTTAATGTCTATATTCAATTGTAATTTACAATAATATTTTACATCCTAATACGCTTGACCCCGAGGCCAAAGCCAACGGTTAGAAACAAAAAGGTATGAGGTAAGTGTAGTGCTATTGAATTACAAGAGAAACCATAATGAATACTTCAATTCTCAAAATTCCCCATTTTCCCTCACATTCCAATCAAACAAACATTAAAATATAGTAATTGTCTAACATAAGGAAAATAAAATCTAAGTGTTATGAAAATTTAAGGTAAAAACTAAATCAGTTCACTTGCAAACAAAGCAGTAGCAACTACTTACTAAATCTCTTAAATTAAGTTGAGTTGAAAAATATGATTTTTTTTATTTCGCTGCCTTAAAGAAGCTCTTACCTCGAAATTCTTGAATGGTGTCTCTGTTTTAGCCCCCTTTACGCACCAAGCACCTTTAGCACATGGTCACAATCATTTATGGCAGTACAGTATTGACACTTCCAGGCATCTATCAATTGGACATGCTTTTCTTTCCCTGGAGTAACAAGAACTTCAGATAGCCCATTTTCTAATCCTTTGAGAAAGTTCGAAAAATATCTTCGAGTTACCTTAGTTAAATTTATAATCTCCTTACGAATTTTTTTATTAAATTCTTCTGAGCTAGCCTCATCACTAAAGTATTGTTGCAGCTTATTCTCTGCATAATCATGGAGCCTTTCTAAAGCCACCTCAGCCTCACCTTGTAGTTACTCAAATACCTTTGTTTTCGTATATGCTTTTCGTGACATAGAATATCCATAAATATAAGTCCATTTTAATACTCGTCTTTATTAAAAAATCTGCTACCAAGGTAAAAAGGCTTAGGTGTTCTCACTAACAATGTTTTTTCTCCACTTTCGAGTTTCTGAAGTTTCTTTTTTTTATCTCGCTTAGATCTGATAATGCTTTCTCTCTTGATGTGTAAAAATATTTAAATTTATCAAATCCATATAATTTGAGGATGTTCATGGTACATCATTATATTGAAATTAATTTTTTTAAGATGATGATGTTTCATGAACAATCCTTAGATTATATAGATTTTGTTTTTTAACCGTTGTTTTCAGAGAAATAGAAATGCATATTAATTGAAGAAAATTAGTGATACAATTTTCTTTTATATTATTGGTTAGTTATATTATTGAGGATTTGTGAAAGCAATGAGTTGTTTTGATAATTTGGAAACTTGAGCGGATCTGATTCTTAACCATATATGAGATGGGATTGCAAAGTCTTTTTACCATAATTTTGATTTGTCTGTTTATCAATTTTAATCATTTATGTTTATATTCATTGGTTAATATAATAGTGGGGTACTGGTGATACATCACTATATCAAATTCAAATATTTAAGTGATGATTTATCATACTTTAGTTTCTAATATAAATATGTATCAATGGTAGAAAACTAATTAGCTAATTTTGTTAATGTAGCTATTAAGTACTTTTGTTACAATCGATTTGATGAAGAGGTCTTTGGAAAATCATCTAATCTCCTTGTTGCCTATATGCTATGTGGTATCTCACACCGGTAATTCCATTCTATTCGGCTAATGTGTGTGTAAGGGATTTTATAAATTTTCATTTGACATGTAATCGTGGGCTACATGTAATAAGTTTTACTTTTGATACTAAAAAATATAACTTGACAACATTCAAATATGGTATAGGAGTGTTACAAACTCCTATTTGAAAATGCTAGTTTAATATGACTACATGGGAAATGAGAAATTCTCAAATCAAATATCCACGCGTCTAACATATTAGGATGAACTCGGGTGTCTGATACTAAATAACACCGGGAGCTGCAGGGGATTGAAGATTCTACTTCATGATGGTGATATGCTGGTAAGTAAACTCGATAAATATAATGACTTGTAATTTAGAAATTCAGTTTAATTAAATTCATTCGATGGTCCTCTCTTAGTAAAATGAATAATGATACGGTGAATAGAGGAGGTAACTCAAAGGAAAACTGGGATTGATTTGCCAGTGTTGTCATGGAACTAATGGAGAAGCAGTCTGCATAAACTATACTGGTTCACTCTTGCTCTAGCCTTTAGTGTAATCCATCGAAGCGACCAAGATCAATTTATACTTATGGTCCGTGTACAATATTCTCTTAAAAAATTGATTAAAACATCAAAGAAGCAAATATATGTGACTGAATGCATAAATTGTATAATATTATGTTTATAGATTCTTCACTTTATTTAACAGCCTCCCGTATACTCGGCATTTTCTAGCGAGTCTAGATGTGAAATTTAGATATAAAGAAGAATACGAAATTGATGGATTTCATTTAAGACTTCAATAATATGTAATAATAGTATTTCGCCATTTCATGTATAATAATTTGAATTGTGAACAGAGAATTGGACATGTGTAGTCTAAGGATGTATATGTTTGTATTAAATGAACGTGTTTGAAGTGGATTGGTAGCTTAATCGATTTATGGGTCTAAGATGTGATGGACGTTTGTATCCCTTCGGCTCCTCATCAAAAATCAATTTCTTAATATCAATATTCAGTTGTAATTTACAATAATATTTTAGATCCTAATACGCTTGACCCCTAGGCCACAACAAACGGTTAGAAACAAAAAGGTATGAGGTAAGTGCAGTTCTAGTGAATTACAAGAGAACCACAATGAATACTTCAATTCTCAGAATTCCCTATTTTCCCTCACATTCGAATCAAACAAACATTAAAATATAGAAATTGTCTAATATAAGGAAAACAAAATCTAAGTAATATGAAAATTTAAGGTAAATACAAAACGAGTTCACTTGCAAATAAAGCAGTAGCAACTTCTTACTAAATCTCTTAAATTAAGCTGAGTTGAAAAATATGAAATTTTTTTATCTCACTGCCTTAAAGAGGCTCTTACGTCGAAATTCTTGAATGGTGTCTCTGTTTTAGTCCCCTTTACGCACCAAGCACCTTTAGCACATGTTATGGCCACAATCATTTAGAGCAGTACTGTATTGACACTTCCAGGCATCTGTCAATTGGACATGCTTTTCTTTCACTGGAGTAACATCAACTTCAGATAGCCCATTTTCTAATCCTTTGAGAAAGTTCAAAAAATATCTTCCAGTTACCTTAGTTAAATTTATAATCTCCTTACAAATTTTTTTATTAAATTCTTCTGAGCTAGCCTCATCCCTAAAGTATTTTTGCAGCTTATTCTCTGCGTAATCATGGAGCCTTTCTAAAGCCACCTCAGCCTCACCTTGTAGTTACTCAAATACCTTTGTTTTCGTATCTGCTTCTCGTGGCATAGAATATCCATAAATATAAGTCCATTTTAATACTCGTCTTTATTAAAAAATCTGCTACCAAGCTTCCGTAAAAAAGCTTAGGTGTTCTCGCTAACAATGTTTTTTCTCCAGGTTCGAGTTTATGAAGTTTCTTTTTTTTATCTCGCTTAGATCTGATAATGCTTTCTCTCTTCACTTTTCATTTACAGCCCACCTTTCATAAAATTGAGCATATCTCTTGATGTATTCCTGGGCCGATGCTCTAAGTCTAACAACTTCACATTATGCTCTCCTCACAGTCTCCTAATAACAGTTACACGCCTTAGGATCATGTGCATTCCATGATCTTAGGCATATCCAACAAAACTCGTGCTTGCAAGGACGCTTACAAGTACTCAGTAGTATGCTCCAACTGTACGTACAAACATCGAAAGTTCATGTTCTATGATTTAGATGATAAATGCATCCATAGAAAGTTCATGTTCTATGATTTAGATGATAAATGCATCCAACATGTTTTGAAGACTACACGTGTATCACTATTGATTTTTGTATTCTCTGGACAATCACAAGAAAGTTTCTACGATTAAACCACAATACCATCATAAAATCTTACATAAGTTATCACCATTTCCCTGTATATATGACCATTAAAATTTATGGCCATACTTTAATACCCAGATATATTTATTTGATTTTCTAATTAGTAAAATATATATTATATTAATTATGTGTTAATTTGTATAAAAAATCTATTACAAGAAATAATGAATGGCTTCATCAGGGTAATCTTTAAAGTCAATATTAGCAAATTGGCAATGATTATTAAAATCTAGCTGGTAAAGAAGTTAAAGAAGCTTGACAAGTAAATAGTTATAATATCATTGATTGATCAAACCTTAATATAGCTGATAAAGAAGCTAAACAAGCTTGACAAATAATAGTTATAATATCATTGATTGATCGGCCTTCTAAATGTTATACAGCATCCATTTATTCAAGGCATATGTCTACAACTTTTGTGAAAAATTTGGCATTGGTGACTTGATGCAGCTAAATTTTGTGGCTTCACCCTCATAAATATAAGATTAAATAACATTAAAATCTTAATTTATTTAGAATTAAAAGATATTCAAGTTTTAATTAAACAACTTTGCAAACTTAGAGGACTATTTAATTTATTTCTAAAGAGATCAAAATAATATTGTATTGAGCCAATTAACAATTAGTCATTTACCCTTCCATTAGGGACACTTGTATAGTCCAGTTTCAAAAAAGCCCATATGTCCTTTTGGCGAACCACCGAATCATGAGTATGCATATATCTTAATAATCTAAAAATCATTGTTTCATTTTAAAAATGTATTATCGATAAATATTCATATATTACTACTTATTTAATATTTGACCTTATCATTTTTGTAAAACAAATGTGCCCCTTACTACTAAAATAATTTATTTTTCGATATACTATCTTTTACTATCCAAAATTGCATAATATTTAAAAATATTTGTTTTATATTGTTGTTAAGTTACATTGTACCAAACATCCAAAAAATAAGTATATTGTGCATTGTGCATTGTATTCAAATAATTTTTTTTAAATATATAAATACCTCTCATCAATTAAAATTGCATATTATTTAATAAAAAATGTGTCTTTCATATTATTGTCTTAACAAAAAAGTCCAACTATATTATATATAAATATATGTAAAAAATTGTACTTTATTTTTTCACCTGTATAAGATTTCACAAATTAAATGAGTATTTATGAAATTTGTATTTCCTGGATGTTATCCTGTTGTAAACATACTTATACTTTGAAATCAGTGGTAATGTTATTGACTTATTTTTTTCATATCCCTCTATTCTACTATAAATAAGTACACAATCTATGTTCCTATAAATCATATAGTGTCCTTTTTTTATGTATTCTTGTATAGAATGATAGTAAGAAGACCTCTCATATAATTATAGTGTAAAAATATTTAAATTTGTTAACAAAAATGTGTTATAGTTTATCAAATCCATATAATTTGAGGATGTTAATGGTACATCATTATATTGAAATTAATTTTTTTAAGATGATGATGTTTGATGAACAATCCTTAGATTATATAGATTTTGTGTTTTAGAGAAATAGAAATGCATATTAATTGAAGAAAATTAGTGATACAATTTTCTTTTATATTATTGGATAGTTATATTATTGAGTATTTTTGAATGCAATGAGTTGTTTCAATAATTTGGAAACTTGAGCTAATCTCATCTTAACCACCCAGGAGATGGGATTGCAAAGTCTTTTTGCCATTATTTTTATTTTTCTTTATCAATTTTAATCATATATGTTTAGATTCATTGGTGAATATAAGAGTGGGGTACGCATGATACATCACTATATCAAAATTTAAATATTTAAGTGATGATTTATCATACTTTAGTTTCTAATATAAATATGTATCAATGGTAGAAAAATCATTATCTAATTTTGTTAATGTAGCCATTAAGTACTTTTGTTATAATTGATTTTTCATTTGATGAAGAGGTCTTTGGAAAATGATCTAATCTCCTTGTTGCCTATATGCTATGTGGTATCTCACACCCGTAGTTCCATTCTAATCCACTGATTGTGTGTTGTTGGGGTGTTAATTCAAACTTGAAGTTATCTGCTTTGTCTATTTATTTTTTTGAGCCGTGCTGCTACATCATGTCTGGGTCATGGCCTGGCCTGGAGAGTTTATAGGAATAGTTTTTGAATAAGTCTTTGTTTAACGTTTGTAGTTGATTTAGTCTACGTGAGTTTGTTATGTAGTCCCTATTTTGTAGGACACTTTCTAGCTGTGTTTTGTTTATGTATGAGAGTGAGTATCAATAAAATCTTTAAGCTATTCAACGCTTACATTCTCTGTTTTACAATCATACATTCTGAATATTGCTTGTGTTTAAATTGTAGTGTCAATATTCTAGTTTCAGAGGTAGGCAACATAGTGGATGACCAAGTGTATGCCAAAGGCACACACGATGGAGGCAGGGAAAATTAAGAACAGAATGATCAGCTTGAGCTATCCCATGCTGTCACGAGTGAATTACATAGCATGGGCCATGAAAATGAAGGTTAATATGCAGTCCCATGGAGTCTGGGATGCAATATCACCGAAGGATCCGAAAACAACCGTGGTTGAAGAGAAAGAGGATAAGTTAGAATTGGTTGCGATATACCAGGCTATATCCGAGGATATATTGCTAACTCTAGCTGATAAAGAGACAGCGAAGGAGGCATGGGAGGCCATAAAAGTGACGTGTCAAGGAGCTGAACGCGTCAAGACTACAAAGGTGCAGACATTGAAAACTGAATTCGAGTCGTTGGTTATGAAGGAAACAGATACCATCGATGATTTCAGCATGAAATTGGCTGGATTAGTTACAAACATACGAGATTTTGGAGAGGAATTGATGAAAGTTATGTGGTAAAGAAGCTGTTACGGGCAGTGCCCACCAAGTTTTTTCAAATTGCCTATACCATAGAGCAATTTGGCAACCTAGATACTATGACATTGGAAGAGACGGTGGGGTCGTTGAAGGCTCACGAAGAGCGTCTGAAGGGATTGACAGACACAGGAGGTAATCAACTCCTTCTAACCAGGGAACAATGGATTGAAAGGGAGAAAGATGAGTTACTGTTGACAAGAGAAGAGTGGCTTAAGCGAAGTAACAGGGGTAGTGGTGAAACTAATACACAGAGAACTTGAGGGAAAGAAGGTGTACGAAGCAGTCGTGATAAAAGTAAGGTGCGTTGTTTCAATTGCCTTGCATATGGACATTATGCCATCGAGTATAGAAAGCCAAAACATGACAAGAATGTAAAGGAAGAGGCTCGCATGTCACAGATCCCTGACGAGGACCCTGCACTCCTCTTGGCGGAACTCAAGGAAACCGAAAAGAAGGTATTTGTTATCAATAAAGAACAGGTAAAGCCAAAGTTGAGTCAAGGTGATGTCGGAAGCCAAATAGAATCCAATATGCGGTACTTAGATAATGGAGCTAGTAACAAATCTCTTAAATTAAGCTGACTTGAAAAATAAGAAATTTTTTTTATCTCGTTGCCTTAAAGAAACTCTTACCTCGAAGTTCTTGAATGGTGTCCCTATTTTAACCCCCTTTATGCATCAAGCACCCTTATCACATGTTATGGTCACAATCATTTAGGGTAGTACAATATTGAAACTATCAGGCATCTGTCAATTGGACATGCTTTTCTTTCACTAGAGTAACATCAATTTCAGATAGCCCATTTTCTAATCCTTTGAGAAAATTCGAAAAATATCTTCGATTTAGCTTAGTTAAGTTTATTAGTTCCTTACGGATGTTTTTATTAAATTCTTCTAAGCTAGCCTCATCTTTAAAGTATTTTCGGAGCTTATTTTCTACGTAATTATGGAGCCTTTCTAAAGCCACCTCAGCCTCACCTTGTGGTTACTCAAATAGTTTTATTTTCGTATATGCTTCTGGTGGCATAAAATATCCATAAATATAAGTCCATTTTAACACTCGCCTTTATTTAAAAATCTGCTCCCAAGCTTCCGTAAAAAAGCTTAGGTGTTCACGCTGACAATATTTTTTCTCAAGTTTTTGAAGTTTCTTATTTTATATTTTGCTTAGATCTGCTATTGCTTTCTCTCTTGACTTTTCATTTAAAGCCCACCTTTCATAATAATGAGCATATCTCTTGATGTATTTGTGAGTCGATGCTCTAAGCCTAACAACTTCACATTTTCCTCTCCTCACAGTCTCCTAATAACCATTACACGCCTTAGGATCATGTGCATTCCATAGTCCTAGGCATATCCAAAAAATCTCATGCTTGCAAGGACGCTTATAAGTACTCAGTAGCATCCTCCAGCTGTACATACAAACATCAAAAGATCGTGTTCTCTTATTTAGATGATAATTGCATCTAACATGTTTTAAAGACTAAAGGTGTATCAATTTTTTATTTCTGTATTCTCTAGACAATCACAAGAAAGTTTCTATGATTAAATCATAAAATCTTAAATAAGTTATCACCATTTCCCTGTATATATGACCATTAAAAGACTTGGCCATACTTTAATACCGCTATACAATTATTTGATTTGTTAATAGTAATATATATATATATATATATATATATATATATTTAATTATTTGTTAAGTTGTATAAAAAAGTTATTAGAAGAAATAATGCAAGGCTTCATCAGGGTAATCTTTAATGTAAATAATGGCAAATTGGCAATGATTACTAAAATATAGCTTGTAAAGAAGCTTGACAGGTAAATAGTTAGATTATCACTGATTGATTAAGCCATCAAAATATTAGAGACCATCCATTTATTCAAGGCATATGTCTATAACTTGTGTGGAAAATTTGGCATTGGTGTCTTGATGCAGCTAAATTTTGTGGCTTCAGGCTGATAAATATATGATTAAGTAACATTCAAATCTTAATTTATTGAGAATTAAAAGATATTCAAGTTTTAATTAAACAACTTTGCAAACTTGAAGGACTATTCAATTTATTTCTAAAGAGATTAAAATAATATTTTATTGTGCGAATTAACAATTAGTCATTTACCCTTCGGTTATGGACACTTGTATAGTCCAGTTTCAAAATAGCTCATGTGTCCTTTTGGTCAACCACCAACAAATCATGGGTATGCATATATCTTAATAATCTGAAAATCATTGTTTCACTTTAAAAATATATTATGGATAAATATACATATTCATATATTACTACTTATTTATTATTTGTCCTTATCCTTTTTGTAAAAAAATGTGCCCCTTACTCCTAATATAATTGATTGTTGGCTATACTATCTCTTACTATCCAAAATTACATAATATTTAAAAATGTTTTGTTTATATTGTAGTTAAGCTACATTGTACCTAACATTAAAAAAAATTATATTGTGCATTGTGCATTGTATTCAAATAATTTATTTTTAAATATATAAATACCTCTCATCAATTAAAATTGCATATTTTTAATAAAAAATGTGTCTTTCATATTATGGTCATAACAAAAATTGTTGTGAATAAGTTAATACAGTTCAATCAAACTTGTTAGAGTTTAATGAAATAACTGGGAAAATACACAATATATGCTAAGTGTTAACTTTTATTATATGAGTGCTACGTACATATATATTAAAAGCATAAACAAGCTACATACAAACTAGAAGAACATGGCAACTAACTTCCTATTACAACTCATTATTCAAAACCTAAAAAGACTCTATGAATACATTGACTATGTCCAACACATGGACTCCACAGTTGCACATGGACCCAACCAAGAAGGACAAACAAATAGCAAAGCCCACAAACTCATATTAAAGCCCAACAAAAAAGTCCAACTATATTATATATAAATATATGTAAAAAATTGTACTTTTCCAGCTGTATACAGATATCATAAATTAAATGAGTATTTATGAAATTTGTATTTAGTGGATATTATCCAGCTGTAAACATAATTATACTTTTAAATCAATGATAATGTTATTGACTTATTTTTTAATACCGTTGTATTCTACTATAAATACCTCCATAATCTATGTTCCACATACACAAATTACAAATCAAAGAGTGTCCTTTTTTATGCATTCTTGTATAGAATGATAGTAAGAGGACCTCTCATATAATGATAGTGTAAAAATATTTAAATTTGTAAACAAAAATGTGTTATAGTTTATCAAATCCATATAATTTGAGGATGTTCATGGGACATCATTATATTGAAATTAATTTTTTTAAGATGATGATGTTTCATGAACAATCCTTAGATTATATAGATTTCGTTTTTTAAAAGTTGTATTCATAGAAATAGAAATGCATATTAATTGAAGAAAATTAGTGATACAATTTTCTTTTATATTAGTGGTTAGTTATATTATCGAGGATTTGTGAATGCAATGAGTTGTTTCAATAATTTGGAAACTTGAGCTAATCTGATCCTTAACCATATGGGAGATGAGATTGCAAAGTATTTTTGCCATAATTTTTATTTTTCTATTTAACAATTTTAATCATGTATGTTTATATTCATAGGTGAATATAATAGTGGGGTACTCGTGATACATCACTATATCAAAATTCAAATATTTAATTGATGATTTATCATACTTTAGTTTCTAATATCAATATGAATCAATGGTAGAAAAATAATTAGCTAATTTTGTTAATGTGGCTATTAAGTACTTTGGTCATAATCGATTTTTCATTTGATGAAGAGTCTTTGGAAAATCATCTAATCTCCTTGTTGACTCTATGTTATCTCGTATCTCACACCCGTAATTCCATTCTAATCCGCTAATATGTGTGTAATGAGTTTTGTAAATTTTCATTTGACATGTAATCGTGGACTACAAGATAATGAGTTTTACCTATGATACAAAAAAATATAGCTTGACAACATTCAAATGCGGTATAGGAGTGTTACAAACTACTGTTTGAAAATGCTAGTTTATTATGACTACATGTCAATTGAGAATTTCTGAAATCAATTATCCAAGCGTCAATATATTAGAATGAACTCGGGTGTTTGATACTAAATAACACGAGGAGGGGATTGAAGTTTCTACTTCATGATGGTGATATGCCTCTATGTAAACCCGATAAATATAATTCCTTATAATTTAGAAATTCAGTTTAATTTAATTCTTTTGATAGTCCTCTCTTAGTAAAATGAATAATGATACGATGAATAGAGGAGGTAACTCAAAGGAAAACTGGGATTGATTTGCAAGTATTGTGATGGAACTAATCGAGAAGCAGTCTACATAAACTACACAGTTCACTCTTGCTCTAGCCTTTAGTGTAATCAATGGAAGCAACCAAGATCAATTTATACTTATGGTTCATCTACAATATTCTCTAAAAAATGGTTGTAACATCAAAAAAGCACATATATGTGACCGACTGCATAAATTGTATAACATTACGTTTATAGATTTTTCACTTTGTTTAACAACATCCTGTATATTCCTTTCTGTTTTTTCCTATGTTCCTTTCTGCTTTGAATGATGTCTGCATTTTCTAGCGAGTCTGGATACGAAATTTAATAATAAAAAAGAATAAGAAATTGATGGGTTTCATTTAACACTTTACAAATATGTAATAATGGTATGTCGCCATTTACATGTATAATAATTTGAATTATGAGCAGGGAATTTGACATCTGTAGTGTGTGGATGTTTCTATTTGTATTAAATGAACGTGTTCGAAGTGGATTGGTAGCTTAGTCATTTTATAATTAAATAACAGCGTTCGAATACCCGAATCTGACTTTAAAATGATTTAATAATAGTTATCGAGCCTTGAAAATAATTTAAAATAATATTATAAAACTCAAAACTATTTTTTAAAATTTTTAAATCAGAATAAATAACTAAATTTAATTAAAAATCAACTAAAATTAATTAATAATTAACTAAATCAATTAACCATTTAATTTTTGAATTAATTTATCAATTAACTAATTAATTATCCACTAAAATTAATTATATAATTAATTCATATTTGTTTTTGAATTAAAAATAATTTTCATAATTAAAATAATGAATTTTAGAATTTTTAAATTATTAAAAACAATTTTCTGAAAATAAATATAAACAAATTATCATTTTTATAATTTTTATAAATAGAAATCCATTTTTTATAAGTTTTTAAAACAGGGTTTATAAAAATTTGCAACCTTCTTCCTCGATCGCCGGCGGCAGCCATTGCCGGCCGACCTCAAGCTCTAAAATCTATCCAGAATTCCCTCAAAAGATGCAGATTAAAAGCAGTGGAGAGCAGGAACATCATCGTGGTTTCTTAGGTCGTAAACGATACCCCAGTCGGCCGGAAAACCGACTGGAAGTTCACGTTGCCGGTGATGTCAGATTTTCCGACGACTTTCAATCGACATCCAACAGACAAAATTTTAGCATGGTTTGATTGCTGGTGAGACGATCTACATCTCTACAGTCTTCAAACATGCCCAGATTTAACGGGATTAAAAATTCGGCCAAAACATAAATTTTCCAATTAATTTATTCAAGAACACCAATAACATTCAAACTCGAAGATCAAACCAACTTTTCTACATGTTAATGAACTCCAAATTTGACATATAATACTCCAAAATGAAAAGGATAAAATTATCTACAAGATACAATCATCAATTATATAAACAACATCAACATCAAAAATTCCTATTTTAATCATTAATTAATTCAAATGAAAACAATTAAATAAGAAAATCACCTTGATTTCTGCACTGAAATGGATGATTGATTATGAAAGAACTTTTCGAGAGCTTCACTTCGGTATATGGCACGCTTGAATTTGAGTTTGATTCTCAAGAACGTGACGATTTTACAGGATTTTCTCTATATTTTCTATGTTTTTACAGATCGATTATGATTATATAAATAAAATAAAATAATAAATAGGCTCTTTATATTTATGGAATATTAATACGTGTTGGATCATATTGGATAAAAAATAAGTTACTTTGCCGCTATGTAACTGCAAAAACGATCCGATTGGACAATGTTTTGGATAACTGTCAACCTGTTTTGGATAATTATCAAAACTTTTGGGTAACTATTAAAACTTTTGGATAATTATCAAGACCGGGCTTATTATAAAACACTTTATCTGAAGATAATGTTATCGGAATGGTTATAGTATCGAAAATTTTGCGTCAGGACGTGAACGGTTCAAACCGTAATCCGAACGAAAAAGTCAAATCACGGAAAACGTCCAAAATTATCAGATTGGGTTAGGAAGGAATTTTTTGAAGAGTTTCGGGTTGTAAAAACGCAAAAACGGTTGAAGTTGGACGATTCCGGGCTTTATAAAATAGTTTTGTAATTATTCAGAATATAATTAATAAATTCATAAATTATTATAAAATCATATAACAGTCCAAAAATTACCAGAAAAATATCATAATTATCTATATTTTATTCTGGACATAATAAAATTAATATGCCTATACTCTACCACATATAAACATCCACATAACAATACCAATCATCAGATAATTCACCAAAAATCACATAATAATCATATAATAATCACATAATAATTATTTATTGATAGAAACAGTTACACGTTATGTCCCGGATATTACAATAGAGGAGGTAACTCAAAATTATAGGGAATGTTGGGATTGATTTGCCAGTGTTATCATGGAAGCAATGGAGAAGCAGTCTGTATAAACTACACGGGTTCAGTCTTGCTCTAGTCGTAAGTGTAATCCATGGAAGAGACCAAGACCAATTTATACTTATGGCCCGTGTACAATATTCTCTAATAAAGTTGGTTGAAACATCAAAGAAGCAAATATGTGACAGAATGCATAAATTATATAACTTTATGTTTATAGATTCTTCACTTTGTTTAACAGCCTCCCGTATATTCCTTTCTGTTTTTGCCTATATTCCTTTCTGCTTTGAATTATGTCTGCATTTTCTAGCGAGTCTGGATGTGAAATTTAGATATAAAGAAGAATACGAGATTGATGGGTTTCATTTAAGACTTTAATAATATGTAATAATAGTATGTCACCATTTACATGTATAATAATTTGAATTGTGAACAGAGAATTGGACATGTGTAGTCTGAGATTGTTTCTGTTTGTATTAAATGAACGTGTTCGAAGTGGATTGGTAGCTTAATCGATTTGTGGTTCGAGATGTGATGGACGTTTGTATCTCTTCGGCTCCTCATCAAAATTCAATTTCTTAATGTCTATATTCAGTTGTAATTTACAATAATATTTTATCTCGCTGCCTTAAAGAGGCTCTTACCTCGAAATTCTTGAATGGTGTCTCTGTTTTAGCCCGCTTTACGCACCAAGAACCTTTAACACATGTTATGGTCACAATCATTTAGGGCAGTACATTATTGACACTTCCAGGCATTTGTCAATTGAACATGCTTTTCTTTCACTGGAGTAACATCAACTTCAGATAGCTCATTTTCTAATCCTTTGAGAAAGTTCGATATATATCTTCCAGTTACCTTAGTTAAATTTATAATCTCCTTACGAATTTTTTTTATTAAATTCTTCTGAGCTAACCTCATCCCTAAAGTATTTTGCAGCTTATTCTCTGCGTAATCATGGAGCCTTTCTAAAGCCATCTCAGCCTCACCTTGTAGTTACTCAAATACCTTTGTTTTCGTATATGCTTCTCGTGGCATAGAATATCCATAAATATAAGTCAAAAAAAATCTGCTACCAAGCTTCCGTAAAAAAGCTTAGGTGTTCTCGCTAACAATGTTTTTTCTCCGGTTTTGAGTTTCTGAAGTTTCTTATTTTTTTATCTCTCTTAGATCTGATAATGCTTTCTCTCTTGACTTTTCATTTACAACCCACCTTTCATAATATTGAGGATATCTCTTGATGTATTCCTGAGCCCATGCTCTAAGTCTAACAACTTCACATTATGCTCTCCTCACAGTCTCCTAATAAGAGTTACACGCCTTAGGATCATGTGCATTCAATGATCTTAGGCATATCCAACAAAACTCGTGCTTGCAAGGACGCTTACAAGTACTCAGTAGCATGCTCCACCTGTACGTACAAACATTGAAAGTTTGTGTTCTCTTATTTAGATGATAAATGCATCCAACATGTTTTGAAGACTACAGGTGTATCATTATTGACTTTTGTATTCTCTCGATAATCACAAGAAAGTTTGTATGATTAAACAACAATACCATCATAAAATCTTACATAAGTTATCACTATTTCCCTGTATATTTGACAATTAAAAGACATGACCATACTATAATACCTAGATATATTTATTTGATTTTCTAATTAGTAAAATATATATTATATTAATTATGTGTTAATTTGTATAAAAAAGCTATTACAAGAAATAATGAAAGGAATCATTAGGGTAATCTTTAAAGTCAATAATAGCAAATTGGCAATGATTACTAAAATCTAGCTCGTAAAGAATCTAAAGAAACTTGACAAGTAAATAGTTATAATATCATTGATTGATCAAACCTTAATATAGCTCCTAAAGAAGCTAAAGAAGCTTGTCAAGTAAATAGTTATAATATCATTGATTGATCGGCCTTCTAAATGTTATAGAGCATGCATTTATTCAATGCATATGTCTACAACTTGCATTGGTGACTTGATGCAGCTAAAATTTTTGGCTTCAGGCTCATAACTATAAGATTAAATAACATTAAAATCTTAATTTATTTAGAATTAAAAGATATTCAAGTTTTAATTAAACAACTTTGCAAACTTAGAGGACTATTCAATTTATTTCTAAAGAGATCAAAATAATATTGTATTGAGCCAATTAACAATTAGTCATTTACCCTTCCATTAGGGACACTTGTATAGTCCAGTTTCAAAAAAGCCCATAGGTCCTTTTGGTGAACCACCATATCATGAGCATGCATATATCTTAATAATCTAAAAATCATGGTTTTATTTTAAAAATGTATTCTCGATAAATATTCATATATTACTACTTATTTAATATTTGTCCTTATGATTTTTGTAAAAAAAATGTGCCCCTTACTACTAAAATAATTTATTTTTGGATATACTATCTCTTACTATCCAAAGTTGCATAATATTTAAAAATGTTTGTTTTATATTGTTGTTAAGTTACATTGTACCTAACATCAAAAAAATAAGTATATTGTGCATTGTGCATTGAATTCAAATAATTTATTTTAAAATATATAAATACCTCTCATCAATTAAAATTGCATATTATTTAATAGAAAATGTGTCTTTCATATTATTGTCTTAACAGAAAAGTCCAACTATATTATATATAAATATATGTAAAAAATTGTACTTTATTTTTCCTGTGTATACAGATTTCATAAATTAAATGAGTATTTATGAAATTTGTATTTCCTGGATGTTGCTCTAAACATATGTTATACTTCGAAATCAGTGGTAATGTTATTGACTTATTTTTTTCATATCCCTCTATTCACTATAAATTACATAATCTATGTTCCTGATACACAAATTACAAATCATAGAGTGTCCTTTTTTATGTATTCTTGTATAGAATGATAGTAAGAAGACCTCTCATATAATGATAGTGTAAAAATATTTAAATTTGTTAACAAAAATGTGTTATAATTTATCAAATCCATATAATTTGAGGATGTTCATGGTACATCATTATATTGAAATTAATTTTTTTAAGATGATGATGTTTCATGAACAATCCTTAGATTATATAGATTTTGTGTTTTAGAGAAATAGAGATGCATATTAATTGAAGAAAATTAGTGATACAATTTTCTTTTATATTATTGGTTAGTTATATTATTGAGGATTTGTGAATGCAATGAGTTGTTTCAATAATTTGGAAACTTGAGATAATCTGATCCTTAACCAAATGGGAGATTGGATTGCAAAGTCTTTTTACCATAATTTTTATTTTTCTGTTTATCAATTTTAATCATTAATGTTTATATTCATTGGTGAATATAATAGTGGGGTACACTGATACATCACTATATCAAAATTGTTAGATTTATACTTCAAATATTGTCTAGTTATTTATATTTAATTATTAGATGTTTTAGATATTTAGCAATAGATTAATTATTAGAGAAAAATATTATTTTAGAATTGTTTAGTAGTGGTATAGTGGAGTTGTGGAGTAAATTATGGACATGTAATTTACCCATTAATTATTAGTGGTTAGTTTTGGTAGTAGTTACTTTTAATATATTTGTAAAACCTATATAATGGCTAGTTTACCTTGAGTTTTATAATAAGTAAAAATAGCAGTACAAGTTCTCTACAAACTGTAGGAGTCTTTTTTTCTCTAAGTTTTTCCAACAAAAATTCAAATATTTAAGTGAGGATTTATCATACTTTAGTTTCTAATATAAATGTTTATCAATGGTAGAAAAATAATTACCTAATTTTTTTAATGTAGCTATTAAGTACTTTTATTATAATCCATTTTTCATTTGATGAAGAGGTCTTTGGAAAATCATCTAATCTCCTTGTTGGAAAATCATCTAATCTCCTTGTTGCCTATATGGTATGTGGTATCTCACACCCTAATTCCATTCTAATCCCCTAATGTGTGTAAGGGGTTTTATAAATTTTCATTTGATATGTAATCGTGGACTACCGCTAATGAGTTTTACTTATGATACTAAAAAATATAACTTGACAACATTCAAATGTGGTATAGGAGTGTTACAAACTACTATTTGAAAATGCTAGTTTATTATGACTACATGTCAAATGAGAATTTATCAAATCAATTATCCACCTGTCTAACATATTACAATGAACTCGGGTGTCTAATACTAAATAACACTGGGAGCTGAGGGGGATTAAAGTTTCTATTTCATGACCGTGATATTGTAAGTAAACTCTATAAATATAATGACTTGTAATTTAGAAATTCAGTTTAATTAAATTCATTTGATGGTCCTCTCTTAGTAAAATGAATAATGATACAATGAATAGAGGAGGTAACTCAAAGGGAAATTGGGATTGATTTTCAAGTGTTGTGATGGAACTAATGGAGAAGTAGTCTGCATAAACTACACGGGTTCACTCTTGCTCTCACCTTTAGTGTAATCCATGGAAGCCACCAACATCAATTTATACTTATGGTTTGTGTATAATATTCTCTTAAAAAATTGGGTGAAACATCAAAGAAGCACATATATGTGACTAAATGCATAAATTGTATAACATTATGTTTATAGATTCTTCACTTTGTTTAACAGCATCCTATATATTCCTTTCTGTTTTTCCTATGTTCCTTTCTGCTTTGAATTATGTCTGCATTTTCTAACGAGTCTGGATTTGAAATTTAATAATAAAAACAAATACGAAATTGATGTACTTCATTTAAGACTTTAAAAATATGTAATAATGGTATGTCGTCATTTACAATATAATAATTTGAATTGTGAGGAGAGAATTAGACATCTGTAGTCTGAGAATGTTTCTGTTTGTATTAAATGAACGTGTTCGAAGTGGATTGGTAGCTTAATCCATTTGTGGTTCGAGATGTGATGGACGTTTGCAGCTCTTCGCCTCCTCGTCAAAAATCAATTTCTTAATGTCTATATTCAATTGTAATTTACAATAATATTTTAGATCCTAATACGCTTGACCCCCGGGCCACAGCCAACGGTTAGAAACAAAGTGGTATGATGTAAGTACAGTTCTATTTAATTACAAGAGAAACCATAATGAATACTTCAAAATAGTTTGTCCAATAATCTTCTAAAAAGGAAAGACAGCTAGAAAACTATTTGCTGCCAAATTAATGTTGTTTGCTACAAATTAATTCTCTCTGACATAAACTCTTTCCATTAAAGATAAATACCAGACAATGGGATGCTTCAAATCTTTTTGTGTTACTTGTTCCGCTTTTGGGGGTGATAGAGATGTTCTAAACTATTTTTTGGTTTGCACCCATGATGGCATTTGGTCTAGTTGTTTGATTCTCGCTTAGGGAGTGAGATGTTCCGAGTTCAATTCTCAGAATTCCTCATTTTCATGACTATTTTAATTTGTTTTTTATTGCCAAGCTTATCACACAATATTATAAGTCTATAAGTAGTTTTCCACTTTCATATGAGATGTAGCAGACTTAAAATTACTTCATAGAAATTCTACTACATTGATATTCCAATCAAACAAACATCAAAATATAGGAATTGTCTAACATAAGTAAAGCAAAATCTAAGTAATATGAAAATTTAAGCTAAAAACAAAACCAGTTCACTTGGAAACAAAGCAATAGAAACTACTTACTAAATCACTTAAATTAAGCTGACTTGAAAAATAAGAATTTTTTTTATCTCGCTGCCTTAAAGAAACTCTTACCTCAAAGTTTTTGAATGGTGTCTCTGTTTTAACCCCATTTACGCACCAAGCACCCTTAGCACATGTTATGGTCACAATCATTTAGGGTAGTACAGTATTGACATTGCCAGGCATCTGTCAATTGGACATGTTTTTCTTTCACAAGAGTAACATTAACTTCAGATTATCCCATTTTCTAATCTTTTGAGAAAGTTTGAAAAATATCTTCCAGTTACCTTAGTTAAATTTATAAGCTCCTTACGATTTTTTTTATTAAATTCTTCTAAGCTAGCCTCATCCCTAAAGTATTTTTGCAGCTTATTCTCTGCGTAATCATGGAGCCTTTCTAAAGCCACCTCAGACTCACCTTGTGGTTACTCAAATTGTTTTGTTTTCGTATATGCTTCTGGTGGCATAGAATATCCATAAATATAAGTCCATTTTAACACCCGCCTTTATTCAAAAATCTTCTCCCAAGCTTCCATAAAGAAGCTTAGGTGTTCTCGCTGACAATATTTTTTCTCGAGTTTCTGAAGTTTCTTATTTTATATCTCGCTTAGATCTACTAATGCTTTCTCTCTTGACTTTTCATTTACAGCCAACCTTTCACAATAATGAGCATATCTCTTGATGTATTCGTGAGCCGATGCTCTAAGCGTAATAACTTCACATTTTCCTCTCCTCATAGTCTCCTAATAACCATTACATGCCTTAGGATCATGTGCATTCCGTGGTCCTAGGCACATCCAACAAAACACGTGCTTGCAAGGACGCTTACAAGTACTCAGTAGCATGCTCCAACTGTACGTACAAACATCGAAAGTTCGTGTTCTCTGATTTATATGATAAATGCATCCAACATATTTTGAAAACTACACATGTATCATTATTGATTTTTGTATTCTCTGGATAATCACAAGAAAGTTTCTATGATTAAACAACAATGCCATCATAAAATCTTACATAAGTTATCACCATTTCCCTGTATATATGACCATTAAAATACATGGCCATACTTTAATACCCAGATATATTTATTTGATTTTCTAATTAGTAAAATATATATTATATTAATTATGTGTTAATTTGTATAAAAAAGCTATTCCAGTAAGCTATCATTAGTGTGAAGAGCTAATTGCTTCATTTGAGCAACTGGAGCTTGCATAGAACTTGATTGGCTTTCCTTGATTTTGCTTTCAAATTGTTCCAATTCTGCAAAAATAGCCAATTGATCCATAGTATCTATAGTTGGAGAGGATTCTAGAGCTGTTACATTTGGTTCATAGATAAATGGCACAGCACTAAGTATCTTCATGTTGATTTCCTCTTGTGGGATATGTTTGCCAAGCTGCTTTAAGGCATTCAGATTTATCTGGAATCTAGCTTGACTTTCTCGAATAGTTTCTCCGTCTTAAAGCTTGAAATTTCCAAACTCATTCATTAGTTTACTCAATTTCACCTTTCTTAAACTCTTGGATCCTTCGTGATACAATTCCAGAGTATCCCATATCTCTTTAGCTGATTTGCATGAAGAGACTTTATCACATTCACTAGGACATAACCCATTCATGAGAGAATTCCTAGCCTTTCCATTGAAGCTGTATTTGATTAGTTCAGCCTCTGTGAGATTATCAACGTCTTTCACTTTGCCTTCTTTGTCCTTGAACTCAAAAGGACCCTTCTGAACAACTCTCAAAGCTAGTGGCTCCCTGGATAGATACACTTCCATGCGACCTTTCCACCAGTTATAGTTTTCTGTACCAAGCAAGAGAGGTGCTCGGTAATCTGAGGTTCCTTCGGGATATTTGTCAGCCATTTCGATCGAATACTATTCCTGTTACAGAAAGATTAGTATACCAAAGCTCTGATACCAACTGAAATAATACCTAGAGGGGGGTGAATAGGTGATTATGGCTAACTAGGATTACTTTTAAATTTTACCCGATAATAGCTTACTGAGATTTTAACAACTGAACTATAATCTGATAATGATAGTAAGCTGAGATGACTAAATGTAATGCAGAAAATAATGTGCATGAAAGTAAATAGAATACACAAGAATTTTAGCCAGGTTTGACCCCTAAGCCCCTATGGTCTACGTCCTGGTCCCTTGCCAACGTGGTAAGAGAATATATTATTGATCAATGAAGGTTACAACTACAAGATACAACAATATATCTCCCTTTATCCCAGCTGCTGATAATGGCTTGCTGAAACCCTGTTTAAGAACCTGCTCTCTAAGTACTATACTACCCCGTAGTACAAACTCCTCTAGCAAGTACCACTAAACCCTTGTTTCCCTAGCCAACTTATCCAGCAACTAATCAATACAATTTGAACAATACAAATCAGTGATAAAGATTACAACTCAAACTATAAACTCTCTCTAAGATGAAACACATGTATATATTTAGAGCTCGAGAGTATTTTAGAAACAATAAAGATCAGGAGTTGTATGTGTTCTTGCTTGCAAAAGGACCTTTATAAAACTGCAAGAAAACCTCTTATATAACCACACATTAACGTTTGAAAACAGCCTCAACAAATTACAACGGCTAGAATCCAATTCTACCGTGTAAGATCGTTGGGATGGTTTCCAACGTTCATGTGTACGTTAGATAGAAGAGAAAGAAAGATGTCCAATATACAGAAAATATCTCTTCTATTTAGTAGAGGATAAAACGTTTTAATAAGAAGATAGGAGAAAGAGTTTGAAAGAGAAACAAACTCCTATTCTTTAAGAAATTAATTTGAATAAGTAAAAACGTTTTATAAATGAGCTCTCTATATATCATGCACGTATATTATATTAGAGAAGTCCTTACAACTGATATATATGAAGATCCTATAAAATCTCCATGAAATTCGACTTCCTTGTTGAATCTGGACTGTGCATCTTGGCTTGCTATTATTCTGACAATCGTGATCATAGCTTGCTGAAATAGATTACTGTCTTATGATAGCTTGCTGTCATGATACTTAAACAGCACTGATATCAAGCTGTTATATCCTGCAAATATTCTCAAATACCAACATGATGGCTTGTTGTGTTGTGATCATCAACACTAAGGAGTTACATGATGTTTAATGAACAATCCTTAAATTATATAGATTTTGTGTTTTAGAGAAATAGAAATGCATATTAATTTAAGAAAATTAGTGATACAATTTTCTTTTATATTATCGGTTAGTTATATTATTGAGGATTTGTGAATGCAATGAGTTGTTTCTATAATTTGGACACTTGAGCTAATCTGATCCTTAACCATATGGGAGATTGGATTGCAAAGTCTTTTTACCATAATTTTTATTTTTCTATTTATCAATTTTAATCGTGTATGTTTATATTCATTGGTGAATATAATAGTGGGGTACACGTGATACATCACTATATCATAATTGTTAGATTTATGCTTCAAATATTGTCTAGTTAATTATATTTAATTATTAGATGTTTTAGATATTTAGCAATAGATTAATTATTAGAGAAAAATATTATTTTAGAATTGTTTAGTAGTGGGGTAGTGCAGTTGTGGAGTAAATTATGTACATGAAATTTACCCATTAATTATTAGTGGTTAGTTTTGCTGGTAGTTAGTTTTAATATGTTTGTAAAGCCTATATAATGGCTAGTTTAACTTGAGTTTTATAATAAGTAAAAATAGCCGTACAAGTTCTCTGCAAACTGTAGGTGTCTTTTTTTTCTCTAAGTTTTTCCAAAAAAAATTCAAATATTTAAGTGATGATTTATCATACTTTAGTTTCTAATATAAATGTGTATCAATGGTAGAAAAATAATTACCTATTTTTGTTAATGTAGCTATTAAGTACTTTTGTTATAATCCATTTTTCATTTGATGAAGAGGTCTTCGGAAAATCATCTAATCTCCTTGTTGCCTATATGCTATGTGGTATCTCACACCCTAATTCCATTCTAATCCGCTAATGTGTGTGTAAGGGGTTTTATAAATTTTCATTTGATATGTAATCGTGGACTACGAGTAATGAGTTTTACTTATGATACTAAAAAATATAACTTGACAATATTCAAATATGGTATAGGACTGTTAAAAACTACTATTTGAAAATGCTAGTTTATTATGACTACATGTCAAAAGAGAATTTATCAAATCAATTATCCACCGGTCTAACATATTAGAATGAACTCGGGTGTCTAATACTAAATAACAGTGGGAGCTGCAGGGGATTGAAGTTTATATTTCATAAAGGTGATATTGTAAGTAAACTCTATAAATATAATGACTTCTAATTTAGAAATTCAGTTTAATTAAATTCATTTGATGGTCATCTCTTAGTAAAATGAATAATGATACAATGAATAGAGGAGGTAACTCAAAGGGACATTGGGATTGATTTTCAAGTGTTGTGACGGAACTAATGGAGAAGTAGTCTGCATAAACTACACCGGTTCACTCTTGCTCTAACCTTTAGTGTAATACATAGAAGCAACCAATATCAATTTATACTTATGGTTCGTGTACAATATTCTCCTAAAAAATTGGTTGAAACATCAAAGAAGCACATATATGTGACTAAATGCATAAATTGTATAACATTATGTTTATAGATTCTTCACTTTGTTTAACAGCATCCCGTATATTCCTTTCTGTTTTTCCTATGTTCCTTTCTGCTTTGAATTATGTTTTGCATTTTCTAACGAGTCTGGACATGAAATTTAATAATAAAAACAAATACGAAATTGATGTGTTTCATTTAAGACTTTAAAAATATGTGATAATGGTATGTCATCATTTACAATATAATAATTTGAATTGTGAGCAGGAAATTGGACATCTATAGTCTGAGGATGTTTCTGTTTGTATTAAATGAACGTGTTCGAAGTGGATTGGTAGCTTAATCCATTTGTAGTTCGAGATGTGATGGAAGTTTGCAGTTCTTCGCCTCCTCGTCAAAAATCAATTTCTTAATGTCTATATTCAATTGTAATTTATAATAATATTTTAGATCCTAATACGCTTGACCCCCGGGTCACAGCCAACGGTTAGAAACAAAGTGGTATGATGTAATTACAGTTCTATTTAATTACAAGAGAAACCATAATGAATACTTCAAAATAGTTTGTCCAATAATCCTCTAAAAAGGAAAGACACCTAGAAAAATATTTGCTGCCAAATTAATGTTGTTGAGAGTCAAGTAATTAGACTCAGGTTACCTGTGCTAAGGCAGCAGCTACAAAACCATTAACACAATCTTGGAAGTTGTAGTCAAACAAACCCATGTTTTCCTTCAATTTAAAAGTAGTTGTTACATCCTTGAAAATTCAAGCAAAACTTAAAAGCCTATGAAAATTCTGTCTCCAAAGAATTTACCTGGACTACGGGAGAATCATCATCGACTTCGAAGTAAAAACCACTTAGGGGTTCGTAATTTTCAAGAAATGCACCTGCAAAGATCTAAAAGAAAAAAAAATAGATCAGAAGTATTCAACACAATGGTAGTATTCCTTATAACTTCTGAGTCCTTAGTTTTAACAATCTCTGGATACAAAGCATTTTTTCTCTGGAAAGAGATCTTACTCAATCTTGTTACTAACTGAAAAAGATCTAGCTACTAGAATTTTTAGAGACTAACTATGGACAGTTATTCCCTTGCATGAGATTGACAAAAAAATCTAGGAGCTTATACGAGTATATATACACTCCCAAGAATTGTAACTTTTATAGGACGGTAATTGTCAGGTTTATCATGTGAGTAAAGATAGTAAGATGCTTAGGTGGTGCACAACTAATCATATGTATATAGAATTAACATGCTTTCGCATGTAAGGTCTCATATACATTGTGCTACAGATATTTTTAGAAGTTGGAATCGCCTTCTAGAACACGCCTGTTTTATGCAATACGTAAAAGCAAGAACCTCCCAAGACATCATCCCAAATCTACAGTTGGTAAAAGCTCGAATATCAAAGTTTTTGCCAATGCGAGGATACATCTCCATGCCTTGTCACGAGAAACAGACCAATATGCATCTTAATGAATATTAACTGTTGCAAGAAAAATCAAGAAGTATACAACACGTACTGATGCATGTCATACTTGCAAGAGAACTTCATGCATCTAACTTAACAGTTTTGATATGAAAAAATCACAATAAGTTTATAAAAATTAATTAGGAGAAGCGTATAATAAAAATTAGTACGACGCATTCTAGTGGCAAAAAAATTAAGCAACAATCAATAAGGCTAAATATCATGGATTCATGAGAAAGACAACTATTGTCAATGCTAAAAACCAAAATGTCCTATTTGTTATACCTCAAAAGTCATCCATCTTTTTGCAATTTAAAGCCCACCAAAATGCAGTGGTGTTAAAGTGGTCCTAGAGCAAAAAAGTGCAGATGATGAATAACACTAGTCTGAATTCTAAAGCATACTTAAATAAACAATAAACTCTACTTAGTAAATGATAAGCATACCAAAATAGGGGTTATCTTGACCTTCTCACCGCCTGATTTTATCAAAGCAATAGTACCCTCACTTTTCTCATTTGTTAGGGGCAGGGAGCTGACATCCATAGAACGTCCCATACTATTCCCGTCACTCCTGGTAACATATAAAGGTAAGGGGATAGACTGTAAAATTGATAAAAGGACTAGAAAAACCAAAACAAAAAGAGCACTCTGATCTGATACCATCCCTGATTTGCATCTCGAATATTAGCTAATAGTTTGGATGCTGGAGATGAGACCTGAAAGATATATATTAAAAGAATGAAAGATTAATACTCTAAAAAACCAAAAACTTGAGAAAATTGATACCTTTCATCAAAATATCCTCAATCGCTTTCACCAAGGCCCAAATCGAACCTTCCACCAATGAATTTCATACAAATCGAACCAAAAAAATTATTTCAAGATAATTAGCATGAATGGAACCAATTTTGAGTTGGGCTCGTGTTTAATTAGGGTTATTGTTTTAAATTTGTGAAACTGTGAGTACTAAATTGTTAGAATGGGGTAAATTAGGGTTTAAGATGTGTTGATAGGGAGATGGGAGAGGGAGAGTGGGACGCTGAGAGAGATGAAAGAAAAAAGAGAAATAGTTGGTAAGAGATAATACAGAGAAAAAGTGAAGAGAGAGCTCGATTTGGAGCTTAATTAGAGGGTTTATGGGAGGGAGGGAGGAGAGAAAGAGATGTGAGATGAGGGAGATGAAGTCGAGGCTTGAGAGAAACAGTCATGGTGTTTAAGATTGAGTTGAGGTTGTGAGAGAAACTGCAATGGTAGATTTGAGATGAAAGAGAGAGAGAGTCGGGTATGAGTAAAGGGGGCAAAGGGGGAGATATTCTAAAAGGGGGGAAATGAAAAATGAGTTGAAGGGGGAAAATTTTTAGTTAAAGGGGGGGAAATTGTATACTGAAACGGGGGAAAATGATAACTTAAATTTTATTTTTTGGAATCGGTTATAGACAACAATTTTTAAAAACAACCGATGTCAAAGTTAAAAACATTTATTTGGCATTTCTAATATTTGAACATAGATAACGGTTGTTAGAAGAAACCGATGTCAAAATCCTTATAAACATCGCTTAATTACAAACTGATGTTAAAAACTCTTTTAACACCGGGTGCATTACGTGCCGATTTCTAAGTACCGATGTCGTATGCACTATTTCTAGTAGTGTTAGTGTTTTATGTTATGATATTATTTTGTCTTTTGTTTCTGGTTTCGGCCGCTCCAAAAAGGATTTATATGATACTTTTTGAGATGCGTAAGGCTTGTATCAGATGTGAGACGGTGGTGGATATTGCAAAAGCTCACCTTTCACAACAATAAAAAGTGTTCATATTTTAGGGGCTTTTGTTGCTCTAATATCAATTGATAGTTCAGAATATTGGGCTATAGATAATGCTTATGTGAAGGTCAACTCTTACTAATAATTTCAGAATTGATGTAGGTTGGATTACTCGAGATGTCATTGCAATACTTTTTATATTAAAGAATTTGAATATTCTATACGTTAAACAATCTGAAAACACAACAACTATTTGGTTAGCTGGTTTTTTGTTTCACAATCAGGCTATAGTTGACAGTTAGGGGTTTGTCACGGCTGGGGTTCAATATTTTATTGAATTCTTCATTTTTTTGTGAAAAAAAGATATTCAAGTTTTAGTTAAACAACTTTGCAAACTTAGAGGACTATTCAATTTATTTCTAAAGAGATTAAAATAATATTATATTGAGCCAATTAACAATTAGTCATTTACCCTTCCATTACCCAGTTTCAAAAAAGCCCATATGTCTTTTTGGTGAACCACCAACAAATCATGAGTATGCATATATCTTAATAATCTAAAAATCATTGTTTCACTTTAAAAATATATTATCGATAAATATGCATACTCATATATTACTACTTATTTAATATTTTGTCCTTATTGTTTTTGTAAAAAAAATGTGCCCCTTACTACTAAAATAATTTATTTTTGGATATATTATCTCTTACTATCCAAAATTGCATAATATTTAAAAATGTTTTTTTTATATTGTTGTTAAGTTACATTTTTTTATACCCTCTATTCTATTATAAATAGGTACACAATCTACGTTCCTCATAACCAAATTACAAACAATAGAGTGTATGTATTCTTGTATAGAATGATAGTAAGAAGACCTCTCATATAATGATAGTGTAAAAATATTTAAATTTATTATCAAAAATGTGTTATAGTTTATCAAATCCAAATGATTTGAGGATGTTCATGGTACATCTTTATATTGAAATTAATTTTTTTAAGATGATGATGTTTCATGAACAATCCTTAGATTATATATATTTTGTTTTTTAGAGAAACAGAAATGCATATTAATTGAAGAAAATTAGTGATACAATTTTCTTTTATATTATTGGTTAGTTAAATTATTGAGGATTTTTGAATGTAATGAGTTGTTTCAATAATTTGGAAACTTGAGCTAATCTATCCTTAACCAAATGGGAGATGGGATTGCAAAGCCTTTTTACCATAATTTTTATTTTTGTGTTTATCAAATTTAATCATGTATGTTTATATTCATTGGTGAATATAATAGTGGGGTACACGTGATACATCACTATATCAAAATTCAAATATTTAAGTGATGATTTATAATACTTTAGTTTCTAATATAAATGTGTATCAATGGTAGAAAAATAATTAGCTAATTTTGTTAATGTATCTATTAAGTGTTGTGATGGAACTAATGGGCAAGCATTCTGCATAAACTACATGAGTTCACTCTTGATCTAGCCTTTAGTGTAATCCATGGAAGCAACAAGATCAATTTATACTTATGGTGCGTGTACAATATTCTCTAAAAAAATTGGTTGAAACATCAAAGAAGCACATATATGTGACTGAATGCATAAATTGTATAACATTATGTTTATAGATTCTTCACTTTGTTTAACAGCATCCCATATATTCCTTTCTGTTTTTTCCTATGTTCCTTTCTGCTTTGAATTATGTCTACATTTTCTAACGAGTTTCGATATGAAATTTAATAATAAAAAAGAATACGAAATTGATGGATTTCATTTAAGACTTTACAAATATGTAATAATGGTATGTCACCATTTACATGTATAATAATTTGAATTGTGAGCAGGGTTGTAAGCAGGGTTGTGAGCAAGAAATTGGACATCTATAGTCTGAGGATGTTCCTGTTTATACTAAATGAACGTGTTCGAAGTGGATTGGTAGTTTAATGCATTTGTGGTTCGAGATGTGATGGACGTTTGCAGCTCTTCGCCTCCTCATCAAAAATCAATTTCTTAATGTCGATATTCAATTATAATTTACAATAATATTTTCGATCCCAATATGCTTGACCCCAGGCCACAGCCAATGGTTAGAAACAAAGAGGTATGAGGTAAGTACAGTTCTAGTGAATTACAAGAGAAACCATAATGAATACTTCAAAATAGTTTGTCCAATAATCGTCTAAAAAGGAAAGGCAACTAGAAAAGTGTTTGCGGCCAAATTAATATTGTTTGCTACAAAATTAATGCTCTCCGACATAAACTCTTTCGATTAATCTTTTTGTGTTACTTGTTCCGCTTTTGGGGGTGATCGAGATGTTCTAAACTATTTTTTGGTTTGCACCCATGATGACATTTGGTCTAGTTGTATGATTCTCGCTTAGGGAGTGAGAGGTTCCGAGTTCGATTCTCAGAAATCCCCATTTTCCTGACTATTTTAATTTGTTTTTTATTGCCCAGCTTATCACATAATATTATAAGTCTATATGTAGTTTTCCACTTTCATATGAGATGTAGAAGACTTAAAATTACTTCATAGAAATTCTACTACATTCATATTCCAATCAAACAAACATCAAAATATAGGAATTGTCTAACATAAGTAAAGCAAAATCTAAGTAATATGAATATTTAAGGTAAAAACAAAACCAGTTCACTTGGAAACAAAGCTATAGCAACTACTTACTAAATCACTTAAAGAAACTCTTACCTCAAAGTTTTTGAATGTTGTCTCTGTTTTAACCCCCTTGACGCACCAAGCACCCTTAGCAGATGTTATGGTCATAATCATATAGGGTAGTACGGTATTGACATTGTCATGCATTTGTCAATTGGACATGCTTTTGTTTCACTAGAGTAACATCAACTTCAGATAGCCCATTTTCTAATCTTTTGAGAATGTTTGAAAAATATCTTCCAGTTACCTTAGTTAAATTTTTAATCTCCTTACTATTTTTTTTCTTAAATTCTTCTAAGCTAGCCTCATCCCTAAAGTATTTTTTGCAGCTTATTCTCTGCGTAATCATGAAGCCTTTCTAAAGGCACCTAAGCCTCACCTTGTGGTTACTCAAATAGTTTTGTTTTTGTATATGCTTCTGGTGGCATAAAATATCCATAAATATAAGTCCATTTTAACACTCGCCTTTATTCAAAAATTTGCTCCCAAGATTCCGTAACGAAGCTTAGGTGTTCTCGCTGACAATATTTTTTCTCGAGTTTCTGAAGTTTCTTATTTTATATCTCGCTAAGATCTGCTAATGCTTTCTCTCTTGACTTTTCATTTACAGCCGACCTTCCATAATAATGGGCATATCTCTTGATGTATTCATGAGCTGATGCTCTAAGCCTAACAACTGCACATTATCCTCTCCTCACAGTCTCCTAATGACCATTACACACCTTATGATCATGTGCATTCCATGGTCCTAGGCACATCCAACAAAACTCGTGCTTGCAAGGACGCTTATAAGTACTCAGTAGCATGCTCCAACTGTACCTACAAACATCAAAAGATCGTGTTCTTTGATTTCGATGATAGATGCATCCAACATGTTTTGAAGACTAGAGGTGTATCATTATTGATTTGTGTATTCTCTGGACAATCACAAAAAGGTTTCCATCATTAAACAACAATGCCATCATAAAATCTTACATAAGTTATCACCATTTCCCTGTATATATCACCATTAAAAGACTTGGCCATACAATAATACACAGATATATTTATTTTATTTTCTAATTAGTAAAATATATAATATATTAATTATGTGTTAAGTTGTATAAAAAAGCTATTAGAAGAAATAATGAAAGGCTTCATCAGGATAATCATTAAAGTAAATAATGGCAAATTGGCAATGATTCCTAAAATATAGCTTGTAAAGAAGCTAAAGAAGCTTGACAAGTAAATAGTTATAATATAATTGATTGATTAATCCTTCAAAATGTTAGAGAGCATCCATTTATTCGATGCATATGTCTACAACTTCTGTGAAAAATTTGGCATTAGTGACTTGATGCGGCTAAATTTTGTGGCTTTACGTTCATAAATATATGATTAAATAACATTCAAATCTTAATTTATTGAGAATGAAAAGATATTCAAGTTTACACCCATAATACTTTTAGGCAAAATAAGATTAGGGTTTTGAGAGTCGACCCCCGAAACTAGAGTTCTAGCCACCACTTCTCCATTCTTCAACCTTCATCCATCAATCGATCAAGCCCCCCTTCGCTCTCCCATCTCCTCTTTATTTATCTATTATTTTCTCAATAAAATAAAGATCTAATTGTTTTCGGGTGAGATCTTGTCGAGTACCTTCTTATCAAGGTTGTTAGTTGTGCCCATCTTTTTGGGATGTTAGTGGTTTATGTTATGATGTTATTTTATCTTTTGTTGCTGGTTTCGGCCGATCTGAAAAGGATTTATATGATATTTTTTTATATCCGTAAGGCTTGTATCAGATCTGAGACGGTGGTGGATATCGCAAAAGCTCACCTTTCACAACAAAAAAGTGTTCATATTTTAGGGGCTTTTGTTGCTCTAATATCAATTGATAGTTGAGAACATTGGGTTACGGATAATACTTATGTGAAGGTCAACTATTAGTACTAATTTCAGAATTGATGTAGGTTGGATTACTCGAGATGTCATTGTAATACTTTTTAGATTAAAGAATTTGAATATTCTATGGGTTAAACAATCTGAAAATAAAACAGCTATTTGGTTAGCTCATTTTTTATTTCACAATCAGGCTGTACTTGACAGTTCGGGGTTTGTCACGCCTCGCGTTCAATGTTCTAATGAATTCTTCATTTTGTTTGTGAAAAAAAGATATTCAAGTTTTAGTTAAACAACTTTGCAAACTTAGAGGACTATTCAATTTATTTTTAAAGAGATTAAAATAATATTGTATTGAGCCAATTAACAATTAGTCATTTACCCTTCCATTACCCAGTTTCAAAAAAGCCCATATGTCCTTTTGGTGAACCACAAACAAATCATGAGTATGCATATATCTTAATAATCTAAAAATTATTGTTTCACTTTAAAAATATGTTATCAATAAATATACATATTCATATATTACTACTTATTTAATATTTTCTCCTTCTCGTTTTTGTTAAAAAAATGTGCCCCTTACTACTAAAATAATTTATTTTTGGATATACTATCTCTTACTATCCAAAATTGCATAATATTTAAAAATGTTTGTTTTATATTGTTGTTAAGTTACATTGTACATAACATTAAAAAATAAGTATATTGTGGATTATATTCAAATAGTTTATTTTTAAATATATAAATACCTCTCATCAATTAAAATTGAATATTATTTAATAAAAAATGTGTCTTTCATATTATTGTCATAACAAAAAAGTCCAACTATATTATATATAAAAATATGTAAAAAATTGTACTTTATTTTTTCCAGCTCTATTCGGATTTCACAAATTAAATGAGTATTTATGAAATTTGTATTTCCTAGATGTTTTCCACCTGTAAACATAAGTTATACTTTGAAATCAATGGTAATGTTATTGACTTATTTTTTTCATATCCCTGTATTCTACTATAAATACGTACACAATCTATGTTCCTGATACACAAATTACAAATCATAGAGTGTTATTTTTTATGTATTCTTGTATAGAATGATAGTAAGAAGACCCTCGTATAATGATAGTGTAAAAATATTTAAATTTGTTAACAAATATATGTTATAGTTTAACAAATCCATATAATTTGAGGATGTTCTTGTTACATCATTATATTGAAATTAATTTTTTTAAGATGATGATGTTTCATGAACAATCCTTAGATTATATAGATTTTGTTTTTTAATCGTTGTATTCACAGAAATAGAAATGCATATTAATTGAAGAAAATTAGTGATACAATTTTCTTTTATATTATTGGTTAGTTATATTATTGAGGATTTGTGAATGCAATGAGTGTTTCAATAATTTGGAAACTTGAGCTGATCTGATTCTTAACCATATGTGAGATGAGATTGCAAAGTCTTTTTACCATAATTTTTATTTGTCTTTTTATCAATTTTAATTATGTATGTTTATATTCATTGGTGAATATAATAGTGGGGTACTGGTGATATATCATTATATCAAATTCAAATATTTAATTGATGATTTATCATACTTAGCTAATTTTGTTAATGTAGCTATTAAGTACTTTTGTTACAATCGATTTGATGAAGAGGTCTTTGAAAAATCATCTAATCTCCATTCTAATCTGCTAATATGTGTGTAAGGGGTTTTATAAATTTTCATTTGACATGGAATCGTGGACTACAGGTAATGAGTTTTACTTTTGATACTAAAAAATATAACTTGACAACATTGCAATCAAACAAACATTAAAATATAGGAATTGTCTAACATAAGGAAAACAAAATCTAAATAATATGAAAATTTAAGGTAAAAACAAAACCAGTTCACTTGCAAACAAAGCAGTAGCAACTACTTACTAAATCTCTTAAATTAAGTTGAGTTGAAAAATATGAAATTTTTTTATTTTGGTGCCTTAAAGAAGCTCTTACCTAGAAATTCTTGAATGGTGTCTCTCTTTTAGCCCCCTTTACGCACCAAGCACCTTTAGCACATGTTATGGTCACAATCATTTAGGGCAGTACAGTATTGACACCTCTAGGCATCTGTCAATTGGACATGCTTTTCTTTCACTGGAGTAACCTCAACTTCAGATGACCCATTTTCTAATCCTTCTCGATAAAGTTCTAAAAATATCTTCCAGTTACCTTAGTTAAATTTATAATTTCCTAACGATTTTTTTTATTAAATTCTTCTGAGCTAGCCTCATCCCTAAAGTATTTTTGCAGCTTATTCTCTGCGTAATCATGAAGCCTTTCTAAAGCCACCTCAGCCTCACCTTATAGTTACTCAAATACCTTTGTTTTCGTATATGCTTCTCGTGGCATAGAATATCCATAAATATAAGTCCATTTTAATAATCATCTTTATTCAAAAATCTGCTACCAAGCTTCCATAAAAAAGCTTTGGTGTTCTCGCTAACAATGTTTTTTCTCGAGTTTCGAGTTTCTGAAGTTTCTTATTTTTTATCTCGCTAATGCTTTCTCTCTTGACTTTTCATTTACAGCCCACCTTTTATAATATTTGAAATTCGATGGCTCGATAGATAAAATAATATTCTAACTGTCAAGGCAAATGGGACAGTCTCTTATGCAAATGGGACAGTCCCTTTACAAATGAGACAGGGTATGAGACAGTCTCAATTACACTGCAGAAAATAAACAACAGAAATAAAATGCAGAATGCTGAAAAACTGAAAAGTAAAAACACCAGAAGTTTTCACTTGGTTCGGCCCCTACACCTAGTCTATGGCCTACATCCAAGTCCCCATGCCAACTAGCATAGAGAATGTATTATATCAACTTTAATAAAAGAACTTACAATCTTTTCCTTGATTACAAATATAGCACCTGAAAGAAACCCTTTCCCAAGCTACCTTGCTACCTAGCCCACTGCTATTCCTTAGCCTTCTAGCTACCTTGCTATACTTTGAAATCAAGCTTGCCACAACCCGGCACAAAGTTGATATGAATACACAAGTATAAGAATAAACAAATTGATTACAACTCAAACTAGGTTTCTTGTTTTTCTGGATATGAATATCTCGGGTATGAAACAAGAAAATGATTTCAGATGATGAAAGATTCTCGTGAAAGTGTTAGCTTCAAATCTGAAATGAAGAGTTGTATTTATAAGCAAAGTTCTAACAGATTTATTTTCAAACACAAGATAAGATTGGAAGATAAGTTTGTTTGAAAATATTTGAATGAATCTTTGAAACTAATCTGTTAGTACGTTTGAAAAAGAGATAAATCAAGTAAAGAGATAAGGCTTGAGAGATTTAAACTTGATTTATAAGATAAGGTGGTGAGTTTGTTTGAGATAAGGTTTATCCAGATAAACAAGATTTACACAAAACCCTAACAAACCTAATCCTGAGAAATAGCCACCTGGAAAATCTGAAACACTGCAATCTCTGGACTCTAAACTGCTGTTATGTTGCAATCTGAATATCATCATAAACACTTGAATTAACATTCTCCCCCTTTTATGATGATGACAAAGAAAGCATAAATGCTCCCCCTATCAAAAACACTAAAGGCCTGTAAAACAGAGTTAGATTCAACAGAATATATTGCAGTTTATAATACATGCAATCAATATGATAATGAGACAACTAAAGACTGAATGAGACACGAGATCAATATGCATAAAAGAAACAGTCTCAATCAATAAATACTTAAAACATAACAACCCATCCCTAAACCAGGATGTCCAGTTGCAATAGTTATCTAACAAATCCAGAATATCAGTTAATCACAAAGTCATCCAAAAACATTCATCAAAAACATAAACCAACATCACAAAATCATCCACAAAACATAGTCTTAACCAAATAAACTCTTAACCAAATAAACCCATAAACCCATCATCGTCTAAAAATATCAATCAAACATCTTAAAAACATCTCATAATTTCTCCCCCTTCATCATAAAAGGGTCCTTCAATCAGAATCGTCATCAACATGAACTGGAGCTTTGCCTTTGCCTTTGCCTTTTCCTGAACCAGAAGCCTTGTTCTGGGATGAAGGAAACACCGGAGCTGAGCCGTACTCTGAAAATAGCTTGTCAAAAGCTTCCTGAGCTGGTGCCTTCCCGTCCCGTTCACGAAGCCATTCAAATATCTTAGCCTTGTATTCTTCTCTGGTCATACCAAAAACTGAAGGTGGAGGAATGGCAGGGAGTGGCAGAGGAGCAGTGATTTCTTCTAAAGTACAATCTCCAATCCAGTCTCTTTTCTTGTGCCAATACATCTTGCTCTTGTCTTGCATGGCTGACAACTGCTGAGATAAAAACTTAGTCTCTGACCCAAGCTTAAAAAACAATTTAACAAATTCCTTTTCCCATGCCTTAGCAGAGGAAACCATCCCTTCTTGCAGAGTCCCAAACTTAAAATCTATGGTCTTAGACAACTTGACATCAGAAGTATGCAATACAGAGAGTTTAGCATTGATATCATCCAAAGATGAACAAACATACTTCCTAAACAACTCAAAAGAAGCATTTAGAATACTAACTTCAGAAGTTAGTGATCCAAGAGTTTTGACAGAAGCAAAATGCTGATTAAGATTAGCCAAAGCAACAGAATTTTCATTTAATTTGATCAACAGAGAATTAAGAAGAGTATTGGTAGGCTGATCAAAGGGGTCTGAGGCATAATTAGGAGACTTAGGAATACCACCAACATTCCTAGAAGCATCATCAAACAACAAATCATTTGATTCAGTAACTACGAGACCATTCGCAGTTAACACAGACAAGTCAAAAACAACATTCAAACTTTCTGATTTAGCAGTCTCAAAAGGAACACGAAAATACTGAAAAATCTTTGTTAACAAAGCAGGGTATGGAAGATGCATGGATTCATGTTTAGCACAATGATTCATGTTGGAAATAATCAATGAAGCCAAATTACAAGGGGTTTTCTTAACAAACACTGACAGAAGAATAGAATCCTGAAATGTTACTCTATCACGACCAGATTTACGAGGCAAAACATTCGAGTGAAACAATTTAAACAATAATAAGCACATAGGAGTTAAATTAGTTACCAATGGTTTGACAGACACAGAAACAAAGTTGTCACCGAGAATAGCTTTGAGTTGTTCCTCATATTGCAATCCAGGAATCTCGTCAAACGCCTGATGAGTGGTAAACGGGCAGGGACCTTGATCGGATACGCCTGTGAGCCTGGCCAGCAAATCCGCCTTAAAACAAACTGGACTACCTTTCACCGAAGAGAACACAATATTGTCGGCCAAAATCGAAAAATTCGCATAGAACTCCTTCACCAAATCTGGATAGATTACATCTGACGGCGATAATAACCCAGCACACCCAACAGCTTCAAACAACGATGATACGCCAATCTTGGAGAGAAGATCAGTATCACACAACCTTTCTTTTAGAATGGACTTGTTCCATGCCTTAGTAGTGCTTTCCTTTGCATGGCGTTCGGAAGAATTAGGAGATGCTTCACTAGATGCTTCGGAGACGACTGTGGCCATACGACGACGCTTCGAACCAGACGGAGCAGGGGTCGGGGTTTGGTTAGCGGTGGATCTCGAACCGCGAGCCATGGAAGAAAGAAGATTTTAGGGTTAAAAGAGAAAGGATAGAATTTTGAGAGAATGAGAGAGTAGAGTGAGAAAAGAAAATGAAAAGATTAAGAAAGAGAGTTTAAAAAGAAGTAGAAACTGAAGAGTTAGAGATGGAAGAGGAGATGAAGAGGTGCAAAACAGAAGTGATGTATTGAATGAATGATACATGCACGAGTTTCAAGGAAATGAAAAGTCTAATCAAAAGATTTACAAAATCTAATGCTATATACACGCATAAACACACGGATAAATAAAATAACAAACCACAAATTTATAAACAGGAACCTAATAACTCAAATAATAAATACACGACATCTATTTAAGTATTATGACATAATTCATATTTAAACACATAAATTACATAAAATCACGTAATAAATTACAGAGAACACATACCTAATTCACGACGCATTTTACAAAATCTATCTTCAGCTAAAGGCTTAGTGAAGATATCTGCACGCTGTTTCTTAGTAGAAATATAAATAAGCTCAATATTACCTTTAGAAACATTATCTCGTAGAAAATGGTGACGAACATCAATATGCTTAGTACGAGAATGCATAACAGGATTTTTAGAGATATTAATTGCAGAGGTATTATCACAATAAATAGGAATATTTGAGTAAGAAATACCAAAATCCTGCAATGTTTGTTGCATCCACAAAATTTGAGCACAGCAACTTCCAGCTGCAATGTACTCTCCTTCAGCGGTAGAAAGAGCTACTGAAGTTTGCTTTTTACTATGCCATGCAACTAAACAATCTCCGAAAAATTCACAAGCACCACTTGTGCTTTTTCTATCAACCTGTGACCCTGCATAGTCAGCATCTGAAAAACCGATTAAGTCAAAAGAAGAAGAGCTTGGATAAAATAATCCCAAGTCACTCGTACCTTTCAAATATTTAAAAATACGTTTAACGACATTCAAATGAGATTCTTTAGGTTGAGATTGAAAACGAGCACACAAGCATACACTATACATAATGTCAGGTCGTGAGGCAGTTAAATATAACAATGAACCAATCATACCTCGAAATTTAGTGACATCTACAGGTGTACCTTGTTCATCCTTAGTAAGCTTAACTGAAGTACTCATCGGAGTTGATTTAGGTGTGACATGATCAAGTGCAAATCTTTTGAGTAAATCCTTTATGTACTTGCCTTGGTGAATAAATATTCCTGCATGAGACTGATTAATTTGCAAACCTAGAAAGTACTGCAATTCACCCATCAAACTCATATCGAATTCCTTATGCATGCAATCAGAAAACCACTTACACAAAGATTCGTTAGAAGATCCAAATACTATATCATCAACATAAACTTGTACTAAAAGAAAGTTATCACGTTTATGAAAAATAAAGAGAGTTGGATCGAGTGTACCACGAATGAAACCATTGTTCACAAGAAATTGACTGAGACGTTCATACCAACAGCGAGGAGACTGTCTCAATCCATAGACAGATTTCTTGAGCTTGTAAACATAGTTAGGGTACTTCTCGTGAATGAAACCTGGAGGCTGCTTTACGTAGACTTCTTCCTTGAGATAGCCATTTAGAAATGCACTTTTGACGTCCATCTGATAGAGCTTGAACTTCTTGTGAGCTGCAAAGGCCATTAAGATTCGAATAGCTTCTAAACGAGCTACTGGAGCATATGTCTCGTCGTAATCGATTCCTTCTTGTTGGTTGTATCCCTGAGCAACCAAACGAGCTTTATTTCGAATAATGTTGCCATCTTCATCCTTCTTATTCTTGAAAACCCAGCGAGTACCAATGATCTTGGCATCCTGAGGAAGTGGGACGAGTTCCCAAACATCACAACGCTCGAACTGGTTCAATTCCTCCTGCATTGCAACAGACCAGTGTTCGTCTGCAACTGCTTCTTGAGCATTCTTTGGTTCGAATTCAGCAACAAAAGCACAGAATGCACATAGATTATGAAGTCTGCTTCGAGTAGAAATCCCTTGATCTAAATCAGTGAGAAGATTATCTGGTGGATGATTCTTCACAGTCCTAGAAGACTTAGGAAGTTGAATATTACTCATTTCTTCCTCATTAGAATTATCTGCCTGGATATGAATAGGAGTTGTCTCATTCAAAAGAGACTGCCTCATTTCCGCTTGTGAAGATTTATCCAGAGGAGTAACATAATTCAAATTTGAAACACTATCGGGAGTCTTTGGATAGCCAGACGATTTATCTGAAGCTTGAGTAGATCCTGCAGAATTATCAGAAGACTGAGATGGACCTGGAGAGTCTTGACTGTTTGATTTGTCAGAATGAGACTGACTCTTTTCAGAATGAGACTGTCTCATTTGGGAATGAGACGATAGATCCGCAGTGTCTTCATCAATTTGAGATATATTTCTTGAAGATTCATTGAATGAAATATTGATGGATTCTTCTACTTTGTTCTTGACAGAATTATAAACACGATAAGCTTTGCTTGTTGTAGAATATCCCAAGAAGATTCCTTCCGTAGATTTCGCATCGAACTTGCCTCGATTATTTTGAGTATCTAAAATAAAACACTTGGAACCAAATACTCGAAAATAACTAATGTTAGGAGTCCTTTTCTTAAGCAATTCATACGGAGTTTTAAGCAAAATAGGACGGATAAGTACTCTATTTAAAATATAACAGGAAGTGTGTACCGCTTCAGCCCAAAATTTTCTTGGAAGCTTACTCTCATGCAGTAGAGTTCTGGCAGTTTCCTGTAGAGTCCTGTTCTTGCGTTCTACTACTCCGTTCTGCTGAGGAGTTCGAGGAGCTGAGAATTCATGAGTGATTCCTCTTGATTTACAGAAAGTTATGAAATCCTTCTCGAATTCACCTCCATGATCACTACGAATAGTCTTGAGCTTAAATGAATACTTAGTCTCAAGGTTAGTAATAAGTTCCTTAAACTCAACAAAAGCTTCATCCTTAGTTCGTAAAAATAATACCCAAGTGAAACGAGAATAATCATCAACTATAACAAAAGCATAATTCTTACCTCCTAGGCTTACATACCTTTCTGGACCAAAAAGATCTACATGAAGGAGCTGCAAAGGAACAGAAGTTGATACTTTATTCTTAGCAGTAAAGGAAGTTTTCACCTGTTTTCCAAGTTGGCAAGCTGAACAAGGTTCTATTTTCTTGTACTTCAGCTTTGGTAGACCTCGAACCAGATCATGAGAAGATATCTTCCGAAGAAGATCCATGTGAACATGGCCAAGACGTCGATGCCAAAGATACTGTTGATCTTGAACAGTAGCAAGACAAATTTCTTCTTGCTGTTCATCAAAATCTAATACGAAAATATTTCCTTTTCTTTTGGCAACTAAAGCAAACTCGTTAGTATGAGTACCAATATAGCATACATCTTTATCGAACTTAACCTTATGACCAGCATCAGTAAGTTGACTTACACTAATAAGATTATATTTCAAACCATCAACTAAACGAACATTAGAAATGGCAAACCTGTCATTACCAATGGTGCCTTTTCCAATAATTCTGACGGTGTTTGAATCTCCAAGAGTAACTAAGCCACCTTCCTTGGCAACTAGAGATAGAAACTTGGATTTATCACCTGTCATGTGACGTGAACAACCACTGTCGATGATCCATTTATTTCGCGGAACATGGACCTTCAAACAAACCTGCAAGAACTGCTTTATCCCTTAGGTACCCACTTAAACTTGGGTCCTGGTTGGTTAGTATCACAAATCTTATATAAATGTCTATCTGATTTCTTAATCCACATCTGAACAATATTAACAGAAGTATTAGCAGATTTATATCTAGTAGAAGATTTATAAGATGAGTTAGAAGAGTGGCCCTTGATACCACATAATCTAGATTCAGATGTAGGATGGCCAGCTTTGCCACAATCTCGACATTTCTCATAAGGCATCTTATATTTCATAGGAGCTCGCTTATAACCGCCTTGAAATGCACGTTTCTTGATTGACTCACATCCTAAACCTCCTTTATCAAGAGAAGATTTTTGTTCACCAAGAAGAGCATTCAAAGTTCCTTCTCCATGAAAACATTTAGCTAAATCTTTTTCAAGCTGTTCGACTTTCTGCTTTAATTCAGGAACAAGGGGATCAGGAGCACTGTCTTCTTTAACGGTTTCTGAATCAACAGATATTGACTCTTTCTTCAAGGCTTCAAGGCATACATCCTTCATCTCAATCTCATTTTTGAGATATTGATTTTCTTCAGTAAGTTTTGAAACCCTTTCAAGCAATGATTTGTTCTCAGCAACTAGGGCTTCTTCCTTCATGGGATCATCCATTTCACTAAGAACTTCACTTAAAGCTTGCTTTAAATAAGCATTCTTTTCTTTTAACTTTTTAACCTGGACCTGCAAATTCAACATAGATGAAGATATATTTGAATTATACTTAATATTCTGTACCTCATCATTGTCACTGGAGTTGTCCTCTAGTCCAGCAAAGCAAAGTTGAGCAACTTCATCGTCTGAATCGATCTCCACGTCAGATTCATCATCACTCCAAGTAATTAATGCCTTCTTTTTGTTCTTCAGCTTGTAACAGTCCTTTTTGAAGTGCCCTTTCTTTCCACACTCAAAGCAAGTATCTTTGCTTTGATTCATTTTAACCTCCTTGCTCGGATTAGATTTGAAGTCCTTCTTCATAAACTGCGATTTCACAGGTCGTTTGGAGGCATTCCGTTTGGCAAGAAATTTATGAAACTTCTTTGTTAGAAGAGCAATATCTTCATCAGAATCGTCAGGAGACTCATCTGCATCTGCATTAAGTGCAAGAGTTTTCTTACGAGGAGCTTCATCTTCTTCATCATATCTACGTAGCTGATTTTCGAATTCCTCCAATTCACTGAACAGTGTTAGAGTATCCATAGTCGAAAGCAGTGTTGAATCCTACAGAATGGTAACCTTTGGAGCAAACTTCTTTGGCATTGCTCTGAGGATTTTCCTATTTATCTCAGATTGAGGAATGATCCGTTCCAGAAGTGAGATGGAGTTCATCAATGTCAGAAACCTCCCTTGAGCATCTCGCACGCTTTCATCTCTTTCCAACCTGAAACCTTCATAGTCACTCATTAGCATACTTAATTTTACTTCACGTACCTTAGACGTGCCTTCGTGGCTGACTTTGATCGTATCCCAAATCTGTTTGGCAGTAGTACATGCTAAGACTTTTCTTAATTTTGTAGCTACCATGCCATTGAGAAGTGAATTCATAGCTTTAGCATTGGAATTCATTGCGTTCACTTCTTCGGGAGAGAGATCCTTGAGAGATTTTGGCTTCCCTTCTTTCATAGGAATTGTGAAACCATTTTGTACAGCATCCCATTCAAATGCATCACGCTGGAGAAAGATTTTCATTCGAAACTTCCAGTCATTGTAGTTTTTAGCACCATGAAGCAGTGGTGGATAATTGTTTGAATACCTATCTGGTTGGGCCATTGATCGCTAGCAAAATAAACACTAAAAAGAGAATTAAATGCACCTGCTCTGATACCAAATGAAATTCGATGGCTCGATAGATAAAATAATATTCTAACTGTCAAGGCAAATGGGACAGTCTCTTATGCAAATGGGACAGTCCCTTTACAAATGAGACAGGGTATGAGACAGTCTCAATTACACTGCAGAAAATAAACAACAGAAATAAAATGCAGAATGCTGAAAAACTGAAAAGTAAAAACACCAGAAGTTTTCACTTGGTTCGGCCCCTACACCTAGTCTATGGCCTACATCCAAGTCCCCATGCCAACTAGCATAGAGAATGTATTATATCAACTTTAATAAAAGAACTTACAATCTTTTCCTTGATTACAAATATAGCACCTGAAAGAAACCCTTTCCCAAGCTACCTTGCTACCTAGCCCACTGCTATTCCTTAGCCTTCTAGCTACCTTGCTATACTTTGAAATCAAGCTTGCCACAACCCGGCACAAAGTTGATATGAATACACAAGTATAAGAATAAACAAATTGATTACAACTCAAACTAGGTTTCTTGTGACGGAACTAATGGAGAAGTAGTCTGCATAAACTACACCGGTTCACTCTTGCTCTAACCTTTAGTGTAATACATAGAAGCAACCAATATCAATTTATACTTATGGTTCGTGTACAATATTCTCCTAAAAAATTGGTTGAAACATCAAAGAAGCACATATATGTGACTAAATGCATAAATTGTATAACATTATGTTTATAGATTCTTCACTTTGTTTAACAGCATCCCGTATATTCCTTTCTGTTTTTCCTATGTTCCTTTCTGCTTTGAATTATGTTTTGCATTTTCTAACGAGTCTGGACATGAAATTTAATAATAAAAACAAATACGAAATTGATGTGTTTCATTTAAGACTTTAAAAATATGTGATAATGGTATGTCATCATTTACAATATAATAATTTGAATTGTGAGCAGGAAATTGGACATCTATAGTCTGAGGATGTTTCTGTTTGTATTAAATGAACGTGTTCGAAGTGGATTGGTAGCTTAATCCATTTGTAGTTCGAGATGTGATGGAAGTTTGCAGTTCTTCGCCTCCTCGTCAAAAATCAATTTCTTAATGTCTATATTCAATTGTAATTTATAATAATATTTTAGATCCTAATACGCTTGACCCCCGGGTCACAGCCAACGGTTAGAAACAAAGTGGTATGATGTAATTACAGTTCTATTTAATTACAAGAGAAACCATAATGAATACTTCAAAATAGTTTGTCCAATAATCCTCTAAAAAGGAAAGACACCTAGAAAAATATTTGCTGCCAAATTAATGTTGTTTGCTACAAAATTAATGCTCTCTGACATAAACTCTTTCCATTAAAGATAAATACCAGACAATGGGATGCTTCAAATCTTTTGTGTTACTTGTTCGGCTTTTGGGGGTGATAGAGATATTCTAAACTATTTTTTGGTTTGCACCCATGATGGCATTTGGTCTAGTTGTATGATTCTCGCTTAGGGAGTGAGATGTTCCGAGTTCAATTCTCAGAATTCCCCATTTTCATGACTATTTTAATTTATTTTTTATTGCCCAGCTTATCACATAATATTATAAGTCTATAAGTAGTTTTCCACTTTCATATGAGATGTAGCAGACTTAAAATTACTTCATAGAAATTCTACTACATTCATATTCCAATCAAACAAACATTAAAATATAGGAATTGTCTAAAATAAGTAAAGCAAAATCTAAGTAATATGAAAATTTAAGGTAAAAACAAAACGAGTTCACTTGGAAACAAAGCAGTAGCAACTACTTACTAAATCACTTAAATTAAGCTGACTTGAAAAATAAGAATTGTTTTTTATCTCGCTGCCTTAAAGAAACTCTTACCTCAAAGTTTTTGAACGGTGTCTCTGTTTTAACCCCCTTTACGCACCAAGCACCCTTAGCACATGTTATGGTCACAATCATTTAGGGTAGTACAATATTGACATTGCCAGGCATATTGGACATGCTTTTCTTTCACTAGAGTAACATCAACATCAACTTCAGATAGCCCATTTTCTAAACTTTTGAGAAAGTTTGAAAAATATCTTCCACTTATCTTAGTTAAATTTATAAGCTCCTTACGATTTTTTATTAAATTCTTCTGAGCTAGCCTCATTCCTAATGTATTTTTGCAGCTTATTCTCTGCATAATCATGGAGCCTTTCTAAAGCCACATCAGACTCACCTTGTGGTTACTCAAATTGTTTTATTTTCGTATATGCTTTTGGTGGCATAGAATATCCATAAATATAAGTCTATTTTAACACTCTCCTTCATTCAAAAATCTGCTCCCAAGCTTCCATGAAGAAGCTTAGGTGTTCTCGCAGACAATATTTTTTCTCAAGTTTCTGAAGTTTCTTATTTTATATCTCGCTTAGATCTACTAATGCTTTCTCTCTTGACTTTTCATTTACAGCTAACCTTTCATAATAATGAGCATATCTCTTGATGTATTCGTGAGCCGAAGCTCTAAGCCTAATAACTTCACATTCTCCTCTCCTCACAGTCTCCTGATAACCATTACACGCCTTAGGATCATGTGCATTCCATGGTCCTAGGCACATCCACCAAACCTCGTGCTTGCAAGGATGCTTATAAGTACTCATTAGCATGCTCCAACTGTACATATAAACATCAAAAGATTGTGTTCTTTGATTTCGATGATAGATGCATCCAACATGTTTTGAAGACCAGAGGTGTATCATTATTGATTTGTGTATTCTCTGGACAATCATAAGAAAGTTTCTATGATTAAACAACAATGCCATCATAAAATATTACATAAGTTATCACCATTTCCCTGTATATATGACCATTAGAAGACTTGGCCATACAATAATACCCAGATATATTTATTTTACTTTCTAATTAGTAAAATATATATTATATTAATTATGTGTTAAGTTATATGAAAAAGCTATTAGAAGAAATAATGAAAGGCTTCATCAGGGTAATCTTTAAAGTAAATAATGACAAATTGGCAATGAATACTAAAATATAGCTTGTAAAGAAGCTAAAGAAGCTTCACAAGTAAATAGTTATAATATAATTGATTGATTAAGCCTTCGAAATGTTAGAGAACCACAATTTATTCGAGGCATATGTTTACAACTTCTTTGAAAATTTTGACATTAGTGACTTGATGCGGCTAAATTTTGTGGCTTCACGCTCATACATATATGATTAAATAACATTCAAATCTTAATTTATTGAGAATGAAAAGATATTCAAGTTTACACACATAATACTTTTACGCAAAATAAGATTAGGGTTTTGAAAGTCGACCCCCGAAACTAGAGTCCTAGCCACCACTTCTCCATTCTTCAACCTTCATCCATCAATCGATCAATCCCCCCTTCGCTCGCCCATCTCCTCTTTATTTATCTATCATTTTCTCAATAAAATAAAGACCTAATTCTTTTCGGGTGAGATCTTGTCGAGTACCTTGTTATGAAGGATGTTAGTCGTGCCCATCTTTTTGGGATGTTACACTACTAGAAATATGGCATCAAACATCGGTTCAGAACCGATGTTAAAAAAAATCTGAACTGATGTCTTCGCATGTGATGTTAAATGTCATCAGCCTTTAACATCGGTTAACAGCCGATGTCTATTACACTGCTATACATCGGTTTTAATATTAAATATGATGTCTTTGCAACAAATTTCATCTTAGACTATAGTATTTCTAGGTGAATATGAATATAGTATGAGGTATTTATCCATTAAAACATGAAACCTACAAGCTATAAAAGCCGGTTATTAAAATTCTTCCAAACAAACCGATGTCAAAATTGAGAGTCAAACATCGGTTTGATTAGTTGCCCGATGTGAAATGGTTGATCAGACATCGGTTAAATTAGCCCCCCGATGTGAAATGTAGGATAATACATGGGTGTTTTTTACAAACCGATGTTAAATCCTTTTGTTTAACATCTATTTCGTTTTAAGTTCGATGTTATTTCGCTTAAAATACATTGAGTTTCTTTTCAGAACCGATGTCAAATGACCATTTCACATTGGTTTTTAGTTCTTTTTCGTTTAATATTGTTTTACCCGATGTCTTTTGTACCTTTTTTACATCGATTTACATTAACCATTGTGATGTTAGTATTTTGTAAATTGCATGCCATCCTGGTACTATTTACAGCCACAGGGAACCAATTGCATTTACAACAAAAAAAAACAATGCAACATCCCAACAAAAAACATACAAAAACATCGAACAAAAACATTAAGATACATTGATACCAAATTTTTTAACATCCAATCCAACAAAATCAATTCTGACATATATTACAAGTCTAGAATAAACATCCCAACCAAAAACAATAAAACCCAAATTCGCTAGTTATTACATCCAACATTCTAAATATCTCTACAACTTACAAGTTATGCAATTCAATTGGATTTGGTTGGATCGCTGTAAAATATATGGGCCTCCTAGCATTCTCAACAAGTACAAGCTCTTGCCACTAACCTGACATTATTCAGCGAATTTGAGACCTCAAAACTCTGGGGATCTATCTGTGCAGCTTGCTAAAATTGCTTTGTACCCAAAGATTTTCAGAAATTGCTTTGTATCCAGAGATTGTTAAATTTAAGGACTCAGATAGATGCAAGTGAACTAAATCATAATTTCTATAAGAACCTCAGAACTATACATGCGGACTCCTTTCTGGATCTTCAGGCCATACATGTTTATATGTTAAAAATTCAATCTTAAAGCATTCCAAAATGCACAAGTAATATATCACAATCATTTTCCTGCTGAAACTTGGTTGGTGGACTTCCACGTGAAGAGGTTGATGTTGATTCTGCCATACCAGCTAGTGCAGTGACATGTTCAGGCTGCAAAAAATCTGAATTAATGTTGACCATAGCTTGTAAGTAAAACAGGCAGCGACCAAACTACATGTCTAACAATCTAGATATTTAGTTAAATGCTCGCCTCTTTGTAATTTAGTTAAATGCTCATCTATTTGTATCCTGTGGATAGCCTCTTTGCATAATCATTAGCCACATGCTGCTGCGAAGTACCACTAACTGCATCATGATGTTGCGCAATTGCCAAAGTATCAGCCAAACTGTCAGTTGTAGGGCCTGCTTGACTTCTTCCCTTAAAATGTTATAACCGCCTTGCTGCCTATTAATTAATTTGTAATACATTTTACTTAAAATTTTATGTAACTAGAGGAAAGCAATGCACTTATCAAATAATCAAATCACTAATAAAATTGCACACCTACCAGATAGTACCCACTTAAGAATTTACACGATCTAGTAGGCATTTACACGATTTGCATATTTGATGATGGTATGAAGTAGTGAGTATGTGTGTGTGCGCGCGCAAGCGTATATTAAAAAACCAGTTAAGCATGTATTATATAACTACAATACCATCTCATTTTAATTTTATACTCACGGGAAGAAGTCATCTATTTTGAGCGGCCACAATGCATTTACAGCATATTTGGCATCAGTGTAGAAGGATGGTATTGAATATAGAGCATTGAGAGGCCAATATTTTAGAAACTATCATCAACATACTGTGCCAACTGCCTAGACAACCATTTAATCACTAAAGACAACGAATATAGAGATCACAAAATCAAACAACTTCAACTCCAAAGGAACTATGATATTTTCTGGATAATAACTAACTTGATTGACATAATGAATAAGCTTGTCCATGTTCCAGAACCACGTCTGAGCATACTGATACTCGAAGTCTGTCCCCATGGTCCACATGATATGATTTGTCCCAGTAATGTTAGCCTGATATAGAGAAGCCAAAAAGAATTATGAATCTGCTAGCATACACTAGATTTATTAGTTAAAAAAAGATAGAAATCAACCTGAATTTCACATGGTGTCTTTGGATGCTAAGGGTCTGACAACTATATGTTGCCAAATATATGTTATTTAAATTTCAGATTAGGCGGTCAGTTTCCATGATCATACTTTATATGTATTTCTTTATATATTTGTGTGTTTAGTACTAATAATTTCACAACTGTTGTCATTTTCCTCAAGGTAGATTGTTAAGAATATACCTAGCAATCCATATGTAAATATGTAAATAGGAAGTGTTCACATATTTGGTGTGCAGAGAGTCAAAGTAATTAGACTCAGGTTACCTGTGCTAAGGCAGCAGCTACAAAACCATTAAACACAATGCTTGGAAGTTGTAGTCAAACAAACCCATGTTTTCCTTCAATTTAAAAGTAGTTGTTACATCCTTGAAAATTCAAGCAAAACTTAAAAGCCTATGAAAAATTCTGTCTCCAAAGAATTTAACCTGGACTACGGGAGAATCATCATCGACTTCGAAGTAAAAACCACTTAGGGGTTCGTAATTTTCAAGAAATGCACCTGCAAAGATCTAAAAGAAAAAAAAAATAGATCAGAAGTATTCAACACAATGGTAGTATTCCTTATAACTTCTGAGTCCCTTAGTTTTAACAATCTCTGGATACAAAGCATTTTTTTCTCTGGAAAGAGATCTTACTCAATCTTGTTACTAACTGAAAAAGATCTAGCTACTAGAATTTTTAGAGACTAACTATGGACAGTTATTCCCTTGCATGAGATTGACAAAAAAATCTAGGAGCTTATACGAGTATATATACACTCCCAAGAATTGTAACTTTTATAGGACGGTAATTGTCAGGTTTATCATGTGAGTAAAGATAGTAAGATGCTTAGGTGGTGCACAACTAATCATATGTATATAGAATTAACATGCTTTCGCATGTAAGGTCTCATATACATTGTGCTACAGATATTTTTAGAAGTTGGAATCGCCTTCTAGAACACGCCTGTTTTATGCAATACGTAAAAGCAAGAACCTCCCAAGACATCATCCCAATCTACAGTTGGTAAAAGCTCGAATATCAAAGTTTTTGCCAATGCGAGGATACATCTCCATGCCTTGTCACGAGAAACAGACCAATATGCATCTTAATGAATATTAACTGTTGCAAGAAAAATCAAGAAGTATACAACACGTACTGATGCATGTCATACTTGCAAGAGAACTTCATGCATCTAACTTAACAGTTTTGATATGAAAAAATCACAATAAGTTTATAAAAATTAATTAGGAGAAGCGTATAATAAAAATTAGTACGACGCATTCTAGTGGCAAAAAAATTAAGCAACAATCAATAAGGCTAAATATCATGGATTCATGAGAAAGACAACTATTGTCAATGCTAAAAACCAAAATGTCCTATTTGTTATACCTCAAAAGTCATCCATCTTTTTGCAATTTAAAGCCCACCAAATGCAGTGGTGTTAAAGTGGTCCTAGAGCAAAAAAGTGCAGATGATGAATAACACTAGTCTGAATTCTAAAGCATACTTAAATAAACAATAAACTCTACTTAGTAAATGATAAGCATACCAAAATAGGGGTTATCTTGACCTTCTCACCGCCTGATTTTATCAAAGCAATAGTACCCTCACTTTTCTCATTTGTTAGGGGCAGGGAGCTGACATCCATAGAACGTCCCATACTATTCCCGTCACTCCTGGTAACATATAAAGGTAAGGGGATAGACTGTAAAATTGATAAAAGGACTAGAAAAACCAAAACAAAAGAGCACTCTGATCTGATACCATCCCTGATTTGCATCTCGAATATTAGCTAATAGTTTGGATGCTGGAGATGAGACCTGAAAGATATATATTAAAAGAATGAAAGATTAATACTCTAAAAAACCAAAAACTTGAGAAAATTGATACCTTTCATCAAAATATCCTCAATCGCTTTCACCAAGGCCCAAATCGAACCTTCCACCAATGAATTTCATACAAATCGAACCAAAAAAATTATTTCAAGATAATTAGCATGAATGGAACCAATTTTGAGTTGGGCTCGTGTTTAATTAGGGTTATTGTTTTAAATTTGTGAAACTGTGAGTACTAAATTGTTAGAATGGGGTAAATTAGGGTTTAAGATGTGTTGATAGGGAGATGGGAGAGGGAGAGTGGGACGCTGAGAGAGATGAAAGAAAAAAGAGAAATAGTTGGTAAGAGATAATACAGAGAAAAAGTGAAGAGAGAGCTCGATTTGGAGCTTAATTAGAGGGTTTATGGGAGGGAGGGAGGAGAGAAAGAGATGTGAGATGAGGGAGATGAAGTCGAGGCTTGAGAGAAACAGTCATGGTGTTTAAGATTGAGTTGAGGTTGTGAGAGAAACTGCAATGGTAGATTTGAGATGAGAGAGAGAGAGTCGGGTATGAGTAAAGGGGGCAAAGGGGGAGATATTCTAAAAGGGGGGAAATGAAAAATGAGTTGAAGGGGGAAAATTTTTAGTTAAAGGGGGGGAAATTGTATACTGAAACGGGGGAAAATGATAACTTAAATTTTATTTTTTGGAATCGGTTATAGACAACAATTTTTAAAAACAACCGATGTCAAAGTTAAAAACATTTATTTGGCATTTCTAATATTTGAACATAGATAACGGTTGTTAGAAGAAACCGATGTCAAAATCCTTATAAACATCGCTTAATTACAAACTGATGTTAAAAACTCTTTTAACACCGGGTGCATTACGTGCCGATTTCTAAGTACCGATGTCGTATGCACTATTTCTAGTAGTGTTAGTGTTTTATGTTATGATATTATTTTGTCTTTTGTTTCTGGTTTCGGCCGCTCCAAAAAGGATTTATATGATACTTTTTGAGATGCGTAAGGCTTGTATCAGATGTGAGACGGTGGTGGATATTGCAAAGCTCACCTTTCACAACAATAAAAAGTGTTCATATTTTAGGGGCTTTTGTTGCTCTAATATCAATTGATAGTTCAGAATATTGGGCTATAGATAATGCTTATGTGAAGGTCAACTCTTACTAATAATTTCAGAATTGATGTAGGTTGGATTACTCGAGATGTCATTGCAATACTTTTTATATTAAAGAATTTGAATATTCTATACGTTAAACAATCTGAAAACACAACAACTATTTGGTTAGCTGGTTTTTTGTTTCACAATCAGGCTATAGTTGACAGTTAGGGGTTTGTCACGGCTGGGGTTCAATATTTTATTGAATTCTTCATTTTTTTGTGAAAAAAAGATATTCAAGTTTTAGTTAAACAACTTTGCAAACTTAGAGGACTATTCAATTTATTTCTAAAGAGATTAAAATAATATTATATTGAGCCAATTAACAATTAGTCATTTACCCTTCCATTACCCAGTTTCAAAAAAGCCCATATGTCTTTTTGGTGAACCACCAACAAATCATGAGTATGCATATATCTTAATAATCTAAAAATCATTGTTTCACTTTAAAAATATATTATCGATAAATATGCATACTCATATATTACTACTTATTTAATATTTTGTCCTTATTGTTTTTGTAAAAAAAATGTGCCCCTTACTACTAAAATAATTTATTTTTGGATATATTATCTCTTACTATCCAAAATTGCATAATATTTAAAAATGTTTTTTTTATATTGTTGTTAAGTTACATTTTTTTATACCCTCTATTCTATTATAAATAGGTACACAATCTACGTTCCTCATAACCAAATTACAAACAATAGAGTGTATGTATTCTTGTATAGAATGATAGTAAGAAGACCTCTCATATAATGATAGTGTAAAAATATTTAAATTTATTATCAAAAATGTGTTATAGTTTATCAAATCCAAATGATTTGAGGATGTTCATGGTACATCTTTATATTGAAATTAATTTTTTTAAGATGATGATGTTTCATGAACAATCCTTAGATTATATATATTTTGTTTTTTAGAGAAACAGAAATGCATATTAATTGAAGAAAATTAGTGATACAATTTTCTTTTATATTATTGGTTAGTTAAATTATTGAGGATTTTTGAATGTAATGAGTTGTTTCAATAATTTGGAAACTTGAGCTAATCTATCCTTAACCAAATGGGAGATGGGATTGCAAAGCCTTTTTACCATAATTTTTATTTTGTGTTTATCAAATTTAATCATGTATGTTTATATTCATTGGTGAATATAATAGTGGGGTACACGTGATACATCACTATATCAAAATTCAAATATTTAAGTGATGATTTATAATACTTTAGTTTCTAATATAAATGTGTATCAATGGTAGAAAAATAATTAGCTAATTTTGTTAATGTATCTATTAAGTGTTGTGATGGAACTAATGGGCAAGCATTCTGCATAAACTACATGAGTTCACTCTTGATCTAGCCTTTAGTGTAATCCATGGAAGCAACAAGATCAATTTATACTTATGGTGCGTGTACAATATTCTCTAAAAAAATTGGTTGAAACATCAAAGAAGCACATATATGTGACTGAATGCATAAATTGTATAACATTATGTTTATAGATTCTTCACTTTGTTTAACAGCATCCCATATATTCCTTTCTGTTTTTTCCTATGTTCCTTTCTGCTTTGAATTATGTCTACATTTTCTAACGAGTTTCGATATGAAATTTAATAATAAAAAAGAATACGAAATTGATGGATTTCATTTAAGACTTTACAAATATGTAATAATGGTATGTCACCATTTACATGTATAATAATTTGAATTGTGAGCAGGGTTGTAAGCAGGGTTGTGAGCAAGAAATTGGACATCTATAGTCTGAGGATGTTCCTGTTTATACTAAATGAACGTGTTCGAAGTGGATTGGTAGTTTAATGCATTTGTGGTTCGAGATGTGATGGACGTTTGCAGCTCTTCGCCTCCTCATCAAAAATCAATTTCTTAATGTCGATATTCAATTATAATTTACAATAATATTTTCGATCCCAATATGCTTGACCCCAGGCCACAGCCAATGGTTAGAAACAAAGAGGTATGAGGTAAGTACAGTTCTAGTGAATTACAAGAGAAACCATAATGAATACTTCAAAATAGTTTGTCCAATAATCGTCTAAAAAGGAAAGGCAACTAGAAAAGTGTTTGCGGCCAAATTAATATTGTTTGCTACAAAATTAATGCTCTCCGACATAAACTCTTTCGATTAATCTTTTGTGTTACTTGTTCCGCTTTTGGGGGTGATCGAGATGTTCTAAACTATTTTTTGGTTTGCACCCATGATGACATTTGGTCTAGTTGTATGATTCTCGCTTAGGGAGTGAGAGGTTCCGAGTTCGATTCTCAGAAATCCCCATTTTCCTGACTATTTTAATTTGTTTTTTATTGCCCAGCTTATCACATAATATTATAAGTCTATATGTAGTTTTCCACTTTCATATGAGATGTAGAAGACTTAAAATTACTTCATAGAAATTCTACTACATTCATATTCCAATCAAACAACATCAAAATATAGGAATTGTCTAACATAAGTAAAGCAAAATCTAAGTAATATGAATATTTAAGGTAAAAACAAAACCAGTTCACTTGGAAACAAAGCTATAGCAACTACTTACTAAATCACTTAAAGAAACTCTTACCTCAAAGTTTTTGAATGTTGTCTCTGTTTAACCCCCTTGACGCACCAAGCACCCTTAGCAGATGTTATGGTCATAATCATATAGGGTAGTACGGTATTGACATTGTCATGCATTTGTCAATTGGACATGCTTTTGTTTCACTAGAGTAACATCAACTTCAGATAGCCATTTTCTAATCTTTTGAGAATGTTTGAAAAATATCTTCCAGTTACCTTAGTTAAATTTTAATCTCCCTTACTATTTTTTTTTCTTAAATTCTTCTAAGCTAGCCTCATCCCTAAAGTATTTTTTTGCAGCTTATTCTCTGCGTAATCATGAAGCCTTTCTAAAGGCACCTAAGCCTCACCTTGTGGTTACTCAAATAGTTTTGTTTTTGTATATGCTTCTGGTGGCATAAAATATCCATAAATATAAGTCCATTTTAACACTCGCCTTTATTCAAAAATTTGCTCCCAAGATTCCGTAACGAAGCTTAGGTGTTCTCGCTGACAATATTTTTTCTCGAGTTTCTGAAGTTTCTTATTTTATATCTCGCTAAGATCTGCTAATGCTTTCTCTCTTGACTTTTCATTTACAGCCGACCTTCCATAATAATGGGCATATCTCTTGATGTATTCATGAGCTGATGCTCTAAGCCTAACAACTGCACATTATCCTCTCCTCACAGTCTCCTAATGACCATTACACACCTTATGATCATGTGCATTCCATGGTCCTAGGCACATCCAACAAAACTCGTGCTTGCAAGGACGCTTATAAGTACTCAGTAGCATGCTCCAACTGTACCTACAAACATCAAAAGATCGTGTTCTTTGATTTCGATGATAGATGCATCCAACATGTTTTGAAGACTAGAGGTGTATCATTATTGATTTGTGTATTCTCTGGACAATCACAAAAAGGTTTCCATCATTAACAACAATGCCATCATAAAATCTTACATAAGTTATCACCATTTCCCTGTATATATCACCATTAAAAGACTTGGCCATACAATAATACACAGATATATTATTTTATTTTCTAATTAGTAAAATATAATATATTAATTATGTGTTAAGTTGTATAAAAAGCTATTAGAAGAAATAATGAAAGGCTTCATCAGGATAATCATTAAAGTAAATAATGGCAAATTGGCAATGATTCCTAAAATATAGCTTGTAAAGAAGCTAAAGAAGCTTGACAAGTAATAGTTATAATATAATTGATTGATTAATCCTTCAAATGTTAGAGAGCATCCATTTATTCGATGCATATGTCTACAACTTCTGTGAAAAATTTGGCATTAGTGACTTGATGCGGCTAAATTTTGTGGCTTTACGTTCATAAATATATGATTAAATAACATTCAAATCTTAATTTATTGAGAATGAAAAGATATTCAAGTTTACACCATAATACTTTTAGGCAAAATAAGATTAGGGTTTGAGAGTCGACCCCCGAAACTAGAGTTCTAGCCACCACTTCTCCATTCTTCAACCTTCATCCATCAATCGATCAAGCCCCCCTTCGCTCTCCCATCTCCTCTTTATTTATCTATTATTTTCTCAATAAAATAAAGATCTAATTGTTTTCGGGTGAGATCTTGTCGAGTACCTTCTTATCAAGGTTGTTAGTTGTGCCCATCTTTTTGGGATGTTAGTGGTTTATGTTATGATGTATTTTATCTTTGTTGCTGGTTTCGGCCGATCTGAAAAGGATTTATATGATATTTTTTATATCCGTAAGGCTTGTATCAGATCTGAGACGGTGGGTGGATATCGCAAAAGCTCACCTTTCACAACAAAAAAAGTGTTCATATTTTAGGGGCTTTTGTTGCTCTAATATCAATTGATAGTTGAGAACATTGGGTTACGGATAATACTTATGTGAAGGTCAACTATTAGTACTAATTTCAGAATTGATGTAGGTTGGATTACTCGAGATGTCATTGTAATACTTTTTAGATTAAAGAATTTGAATATTCTATGGGTTAAACAATCTGAAAATAAACAGCTATTTGGTTAGCTCATTTTTTATTTCACAATCAGGCTGTACTTGACAGTTCGGGGTTTGTCACGGCCTCGCGTTCAATGTTCTAATGAATTCTTCATTTTGTTTGTGAAAAAAGATATTCAAGTTTTAGTTAAACAACTTTGCAAACTTAGAGGACTATTCAATTTATTTTTAAAGAGATTAAAATAATATTGTATTGAGCCAATTAACAATTAGTCATTACCCTTCCATTACCCAGTTTTCAAAAAAGCCCATATGTCCTTTTGGTGAACCACAAACAAATCATGAGTATGCATATATCTTAATAATCTAAAAATTATTGTTTCACTTTAAAAATATGTTATCAATAAATATACATATTCATATATTACTACTTATTTAATATTTTCTCCTTCTCGTTTTTGTTAAAAAAATGTGCCCCTTACTACTAAAATATTTATTTTTGGATATACTATCTCTTACTATCCAAAATTGCATAATATTTAAAAATGTTTGTTTTATATTGTTGTTAAGTTACATTGTACATAACATTAAAAAATAAGTATATTGTGGATTATATTCAATAGTTTATTTTTAAATATATAAATACCTCTCATCAATTAAAATTGAATATTATTTAATAAAAAATGTGTCTTTCATATTATTGTCATAACAAAAAAGTCCAACTATATTATATATAAAAATATGTAAAAAATTGTACTTTATTTTTTCCAGCTCTATTCGGATTTCACAAATTAAATGAGTATTTATGAAATTTGTATTTCCTAGATGTTTCCACCTGTAAACATAAGTTATACTTTGAAATCAATGGTAATGTTATTGACTTATTTTTTTCATATCCCTGTATTCTACTATAAATACGTACACAATCTATGTTCCTGATACACAAATTACAAATCATAGAGTGTTTATTTTTTATGTATTCTTGTATAGAATGATAGTAAGAAGACCCTCGTATAATGATAGTGTAAAAATATTTAAATTTGTTAACAAATATATGTTATAGTTTAACAAATCCATATAATTTGAGGATGTTCTTGTTACATCATTATATTGAAATTAATTTTTTTAAGATGATGATGTTTCATGAACAATCCTTAGATTATATAGATTTTGTTTTTTAATCGTTGTATTCACAGAAATAGAAATGCATATTAATTGAAGAAAATTAGTGATACAATTTTCTTTTATATATTGGTTAGTTATATTATTGAGGATTTGTGAATGCAATGAGTGTTTCAATAATTTGGAAACTTGAGCTGATCTGATTCTTAACCATATGTGAGATGAGATTGCAAAGTCTTTTTACCATATTTTTATTTGTCTTTTATCAATTTTAATTATGTATGTTTATATTCATTGGTGAATATAATAGTGGGGTACTGGTGATATATCATTATATCAAATTCAAATATTTAATTGATGATTTATCATACTTAGCTAATTTTGTTAATGTAGCTATTAAGTACTTTTGTTACAATCGATTTGATGAAGAGGTCTTTGAAAAATCATCTAATCTCCATTCTAATCTGCTAATATGTGTGTAAGGGGTTTTATAAATTTTCATTTGACATGGAATCGTGGACTACAGGTAATGAGTTTTACTTTTGATACTAAAAAATATAACTTGACAACATTGCAATCAAACAAACATTAAAATATAGGAATTGTCTAACATAAGGAAAACAAAATCTAAATAATATGAAAATTTAAGGTAAAAACAAAACCAGTTCACTTGCAAACAAAGCAGTAGCAACTACTTACTAAATCTCTTAAATTAAGTTGAGTTGAAAAATATGAAATTTTTTTATTTTGGTGCCTTAAAGAAGCTCTTACCTAGAAATTCTTGAATGGTGTCTCTCTTTTAGCCCCCTTTACGCACCAAGCACCTTTAGCACATGTTATGGTCACAATCATTTAGGGCAGTACAGTATTGACACCTCTAGGCATCTGTCAATTGGACATGCTTTTCTTTCACTGGAGTAACCTCAACTTCAGATGACCCATTTTCTAATCCTTCTCGATAAAGTTCTAAAAATATCTTCCAGTTACCTTAGTTAAATTTATAATTTCCTAACGATTTTTTTATTAAATTCTTCTGAGCTAGCCTCATCCCTAAAGTATTTTTGCAGCTATTCTCTGCGTAATCATGAAGCCTTTCTAAAGCCACCTCAGCCTCACCTTATAGTTACTCAAATACCTTTGTTTTCGTATATGCTTCTCGTGGCATAGAATATCCATAAATATAAGTCCATTTTAATAATCATCTTTATTCAAAAATCTGCTACCAAGCTTCCATAAAAAAGCTTTGGTGTTCTCGCTAACAATGTTTTTTCTCGAGTTTCGAGTTTCTGAAGTTTCTTATTTTTTATCTCGCTAATGCTTTCTCTCTTGACTTTTCATTTACAGCCCACCTTTTATAATATTTGAAATTCGATGGCGATAGATAAAATAATATTCTAACTGTCAAGGCAAATGGGACAGTCTCTTATGCAAATGGGACAGTCCCTTTACAAATGAGACAGGGTATGAGACAGTCTCAATTACACTGCAGAAAATAAACAACAGAAAAAAATGCAGAATGCTGAAAAACTGAAAAGTAAAAACACCAGAAGTTTTCACTTGGTTCGGCCCCTACACCTAGTCTATGGCCTACATCCAAGTCCCCATGCCAACTAGCATAGAGAATGTATTATATCAACTTTAATAAAAGAACTTACAATCTTTTCCTTGATTACAAATATAGCACCTGAAAGAAACCCTTTCCCAAGCTACCTTGCTACCTAGCCCACTGCTATTCCTTAGCCTTCTAGCTACCTTGCTATACTTTGAAATCAAGCTTGCCACAACCCGGCACAAAGTTGATATGAATACACAAGTATAAGAATAAACAAATTGATTACAACTCAAACTAGGTTTCTTGTTTTTCTGGATATGAATATCTCGGGTATGAAACAAGAAAATGATTTCAGATGATGAAAGATTCTCGTGAAAGTGTTAGCTTCAAATCTGAAATGAAGAGTTGTATTTATAAGCAAAGTTCTAACAGATTTATTTTCAAACACAAGATAAGATTGGAAGATAAGTTTGTTTGAAAATATTTGAATGAATCTTTGAAACTAATCTGTTAGTACGTTTGAAAAAGAGATAAATCAAGTAAAGAGATAAGGCTTGAGAGATTTAAACTTGATTTATAAGATAAGGTGGTGAGTTTGTTTGAGATAAGGTTTATCCAGATAAACAAGATTTACACAAAACCCTAACAAACCTAATCCTGAGAAATAGCCACCTGGAAAATCTGAAACACTGCAATCTCTGGACTCTAAACTGCTGTTATGTTGCAATCTGAATATCATAAACACTTGAATTAACATTCTCCCCCTTTTATGATGATGACAAAGAAAGCATAAATGCCCCCTATCAAAAACACTAAAGGCCTGTAAAACAGAGTTAGATTCAACAGAATATATTGCAGTTTATAATACATGCAATCAATATGATAATGAGACAACTAAAGACTGAATGAGACACGAGATCAATATGCATAAAAGAAACAGTCTCAATCAATAAATACTTAAAACATAACAACCCATCCCTAAACCAGGATGTCCAGTTGCAATAGTTATCTAACAAATCCAGAATATCAGTTAATCACAAAGTCATCCAAAAACATTCATCAAAAACATAAACCAACATCACAAAATCATCCACAAAACATAGTCTTAACCAAATAAACTCTTAACCAAATAAACCCATAAACCCATCATCGTCTAAAAATATCAATCAAACATCTTAAAAACATCTCATAATTTCTCCCCCTTCATCATAAAAGGGTCCTTCAATCAGAATCGTCATCAACATGAACTGGAGCTTTGCCTTTGCCTTTGCCTTTTCCTGAACCAGAAGCCTTGTTCTGGGATGAAGGAAACACCGGAGCTGAGCCGTACTCTGAAAATAGCTTGTCAAAAGCTTCCTGAGCTGGTGCCTTCCCGTCCCGTTCACGAAGCCATTCAAATATCTTAGCCTTGTATTCTTCTCTGGTCATACCAAAAACTGAAGGTGGAGGAATGGCAGGGAGTGGCAGAGGAGCAGTGATTTCTTCTAAAGTACAATCTCCAATCCAGTCTCTTTTCTTGTGCCAATACATCTTGCTCTTGTCTTGCATGGCTGACAACTGCTGAGATAAAAACTTAGTCTCTGACCCAAGCTTAAAAAACAATTTAACAAATTCCTTTTCCCATGCCTTAGCAGAGGAAACCATCCCTTCTTGCAGAGTCCCAAACTTAAAATCTATGGTCTTAGACAACTTGACATCAGAAGTATGCAATACAGAGAGTTTAGCATTGATATCATCCAAAGATGAACAAACATACTTCCTAAACAACTCAAAAGAAGCATTTAGAATACTAACTTCAGAAGTTAGTGATCCAAGAGTTTTGACAGAAAAATGCTGATTAAGATTAGCCAAAGCAACAGAATTTTCATTTAATTTGATCAACAGAGAATTAAGAAGAGTATTGGTAGGCTGATCAAAGGGGTCTGAGGCATAATTAGGAGACTTAGGAATACCACCAACATTCCTAGAAGCATCATCAAACAACAAATCATTTGATTCAGTAACTACGAGACCATTCGCAGTTAACACAGACAAGTCAAAAACAACATTCAAACTTTCTGATTTAGCAGTCTCAAAAGGAACACGAAAATACTGAAAAATCTTTGTTAACAAAGCAGGGTATGGAAGATGCATGGATTCATGTTTAGCACAATGATTCATGTTGGAAATAATCAATGAAGCCAAATTACAAGGGGTTTTCTTAAAAACACTGACAGAAGAATAGAATCCTGAAATGTTACTCTATCACGACCAGATTTACGAGGCAAAACATTCGAGTGAAACAATTTAAACAATAATAAGCACATAGGAGTTAAATTAGTTACCAATGGTTTGACAGACACAGAAACAAAGTTGTCACCGAGAATAGCTTTGAGTTGTTCCTCATATTGCAATCCAGGAATCTCGTCAAACGCCTGATGAGTGGTAAACGGGCAGGGACCTTGATCGGATACGCCTGTGAGCCTGGCCAGCAATCCGCTTAAAACAA